>NW_026865442.1:0-203247 GCF_026571515.1 Ruditapes philippinarum | reverse complement strand
ATATCATGTGGTACTTTTAGTTTCCTACTTTTGGCCATTTTCAACTTGGGTGGTTCCCAGTATTCCTACTTGAATACTGTGTATAATCACCCTTATGATATGTTACCCTGCTTTTTAAATTTGTCTTTTGACGTCTAATCTGTGATATGCAGGCTTCATAACCTCAGATCCCCTTTCAAAATTCCATTCTATTTAGATGCACCCATTGTTTTCTCGTTTAGGGCACACGCATTCTTTTACTTGGGGATCATACGCCGCTTTTCATTGAATGGCGTCACATTGAAGGTTCCATGATTACCGCCGTATGAACACATTTGCGGATGTTTCTAAATTCAAAATTTCAGCAATATGCTGAAACCGGTGCTAGGGGGGCGTGGACGGTAACTTGCACTTTCCAGTACCGTCCATGAACAGGTTCAATCAAACCGAGCCTGCAACATTTTAAATTATGTCGTGTTGGACTTTCTTTAGGGATTCAGTATTTCTCTATTTTGATAAAACACTACACCATGGCCATCCAAACTTAAAGTTGGGTAGATGGAGGGCTTTACTGAGTGTTTCCGTAGAAGCCAAGTCGAGAAGTAAATTTTCCGACGCAAGGGGTGTTGCCATGAGTACATTATTAATTCAAATATTAATATCTTTTGCTGGGGTCCTAATTCTTACGTTTGTGATTCTGCCATTCATTTCATGACCCCATCGTCCCTTGATACTGCCTATTTTTACATAGTGATCCTCTCGCTTTTCAAAGGCATTGCCTATGATGAGGGGATGGACCATATCTGACCACCCTGTTTTGCATATTTTATGTACATCTTCTGCGGACAAACCGCCTATTTATAAATAACTGGTATAACACTAGTACACTTATATATAGAAAGTACTCTTTTAAAATGGTATAAAATACTAGATATTGTATTTTAATAGCAATGTATAGTGTTCAAGAGCAATGCACACAACAGGTAAGGTGCCTGTTGAAGTTGAGTTTGGCTATAATTTTATTCTTGACTTTTTTTTTAACTTTTTGCCGGAAACTGTGCTAGCGTAAAGATCATTGAATAAGGAACAGGCAAAAAATTCCTATTTATGGTGATCAAATGCCTTATAAATAGCAGTTTATATGCCTAATTTACAACTAATTGTTATTTAGTGAATTTACAAAATTTTATATTAAGTAACAGTTTCAATTAGTAAGATTGTCTTATACTTTCAAAATAATAAAATCATGAAAACCTATAAAAGCTCCTTAATTTTTATGATCTTAATAGGAAAAAATCTTAAAATTTAAAGCTTGGATAAAGAAAATATAAAAAAGAAAAAAGATTTTGGGACTTTGACCTGAGATTTTTACCTGAAATAATCCAAAACTGCGCTTAGCACATCATCTCAGTAATATAAATATTTTCGCCAAATAGTTTTAATTTTATACTATATATATATATAAACATAGCAGACACAAAATTTTGAAACTATTACAAAATAACTAAGTGTGAACTTGACCCGAGGAAGGTCAAACTTTCGCCCTGCACATCGTCTTATTATAGTTTACATTTCTATCAAGTGGTATTAATTTCTTTTCACCGGTTCAAAAGATACAGACCGGACACAAAAACTCATATATAAATCTATTTAAATAAATTAATCCCCAGGATGGGCTAATTTTGACCGTAGGAGACTTAGTCCGAACTTTTAATTTCCTTCAACCGGTTCAAAAGATACAGACCAGACAAGAAAACCTGCTAACAGACTGCGGACTGACGGACACCCAGGTGAATAACAATATACGCCTTACAAAAGTTAATACACAACACACCATAAAAGGTTTGTTACACCATGGACAGTACCTGACATATTCATCGTTTGGCGAAAATCATATAACATCCTGAAAGTTTATTCCTGGCGAAGAAAAAGAAGCTTATATGAAGGAAATGAGATTCTTACCACCGCGTCAGGTGACGGACATTTTGTTTGCAAAAAGGTTCATGAAAGTGTTTCTGAACAACTTTTTCTCGACGAAATTAGTAGGGAAAGTTATATCACCTCAAAACTGTTGAATTCAGATAATGTTGTCGCGGCAATCAACAACCTGAAGCAGAGTCTGATGTAATAAAGGTTGCTTAAATAAATTCTAAGGTCCATCGTGATTTTCAATTTCAGCTAGATTATCAAGTTGTTGTAGAATAGAAAGGGATGCTGTTTCAAGTATACTAGGATAAACCAAAAGAAGCCAGGGAAGAAGACAGATAAATAGCAAAATCATGATTACTGGCCGATTGGAAACTTACTGATATCAGAAAGTCAAAACATTCTTATGCAATCATAACATCTATCTTTTTTCTTTTCTTTTCTTTTTTTTTTGGTGAGGTGGCAACCTTAAGGTGATATGGTTATAGTAATCTGTTATGGAAGTGGTGAACTAAAAGCGTCCCTTACAAAGCAAAATGCCATCAAAGAACAGGTCTTCCCTTAGTGTTCAAATAACTCGTATGTTAGGGGGGTTAATTGTTTTTCATGACAGTATTGGCATTGGAAATGTAAAAGGAAGTGTCAGACTCACGATCTTGCTGATTTTATTAACAGTCTTTCAAATTAACATTTTGAAGAAGAAACAAATATTTATAGATCAGCTTGCATTTTTCTCATGTTTTTGCGAAATACTAAAATGGCACATTAAATTAAAAAGATATTGCAGAACAGACGTTGATTCTGTACTATATGGATCATTTCTCCGTCTAACAATACTTTATATAGAATGTGACCTTATGCTGGTGTAAAATGTTGCACTGTTCTTTTTCTCATAGTTGTAAATACTTGATTTATTTTTTGGTCATTAGGGATCTGTTGTCGTATTACTTTTAGTAGGAGTGAATACTGTTTAAGCCAAAGCTTATGAATTTTTAATCCCCTTCCGTATAGGAATGACCTCCGCTTGTCAGTCCGTCTGTCTGTCCTTCTGTCCGTCCGCCTGCCTATCCGTCTGTAACACTTTCGTGTCCGTTCTTTTTTTTTTTGAAAAAACTCGGCACAAGTGATCACCAAAACGAGACAACGTACAGAGTGCAATAATTGGGTTGCTATCCTCAATGTCAAGGTCACACTTAAAAATTAAATGTTGCAGTCTTCATTTCATATTAAAAGTCTACATTTCGTGACCGCTCTATAACTTTTTAACCGCTGATTTTAAAAAAAAAAATTGTCATTACTAATCACTATTATAAGACGACATGCAGAACACAATAATTGATTGGCTTGCTACCTAAAAGGTCAAGGTCACAGTTTATGGAATAATGTTAAAAAGTCTACATTTCGTGTCCGCTCCATAACTTTTTAACCGCTGAGGTTTTAAAAAAATAACTTTTGATCAACATTATAAGAACATGTGTAGAGCGATATAATTGGGTTGCCACTCCCAAGGTCAAGCTCACACTTAATGGTCAATTGTATAAAAGTCTACATTTCATGTCCCCTTCATAACTTTTAAACCTCTGTTGTTTTGTTTTTTTAATTAGCTTGGCACAAGTGATCGCCATTATGAGACAATGTGCAGAGCGCAATAATTGGGTTTCTATCCTTAAGGTCAAGGTCACATTTTATGATCAAGTGTTAAAGGGTATTCAATTCGTGTCCGCTATATAACTTTTAAACCTCCGAAAAGTTTTTTAAATAACTTGACACGAATGATCACCATTATGACACGATGTGCAGAGTGCAATAACTAAATTGCTACATCCAAGATCAAGGTCATACTAACAGGTCAAATGTTAGAAAGTCTACAGTTCGTGTCCGTCCATAACATTTAAACCGCTGCAATGGTTTTAAGATAACTTGGAAGAAATGATCACCATTATGACACCATTGGCAGAGCACAATAATCATGTCCCAACCCTGAAGGTCAGGGTCACACTCAAAAGTCCAATGTAAAAACATCTATTTTTTATGTCCACTCTATAAATTAATGACAATTAAAAGGTTTTAAAATTACTTGGCACAAATGATCATCACCATGACACATTCTGCAGAGCTCAACATCCAGGTTGCTTTCCCCAAGGTCAAGGTTATATCTTCTCCATAACTTTTTTTTACTTTATGGAAGATTTGAAATAACATGGCACAAATAATCACCATCGTGAGACTATGTGCTTATGATATATGCATGGCATACATCATGGTCGTGGCTGGTAAGAGGTCAAGAAGTACACATTCATATTCACTGCGGAAAGGAATTTAGCTGTCCTTCAGACTGCTTTGTTTTTTATAATTACTGTATGTAAAGGAGGCACATACAACATTTGCATAACTTCAGTTTAGAATTTCTTTAATTTTATTTTAAATGTTTTGTTTACAATCTTTCACGGAACTCAATTATAACATATTTACGCAAAATATGTGTACATTTATAGACAAGAACCGGTGTTCCCCGAATAGGGTTTGGACACAGAAAAGCATACCTTTTGTATTTTGAGAGTTATGTCCCGGGCAAAATTTAAAGTGCGAAAACTTCAGACTAAGGCAAGAGAGAGCTGCTGTAATTTTCACTGCACTACTCAATGAGATCTATCTTTCTTGTTAATATTTCTTGTTGTTTCAAAATAATGTCTCAGACAACGTGTAAATGTGAACAAACAGCAATAACTCTAAAGCTAGGCAAAGCAGAGTTATGGTTCTTTTGCACTGCAAATCTTCCAAATGAGATCTAGCGTCCTACAAAGTTTCTCGTTCATATCTATTATACTTTCAGAACTATGTCATGGACAATGTGTAAAAAATAAACAAATTGCAATAACTTCAAAATCAGGCAAGGCAGAGTAATGGTTCTTTTGCACTACACTTCAGAATCTATTAAATGAGATCACTCTATATACAACGTTTCTTGTTCAAATCTACATGTATTATACTGTCAGACCGATGTCATGAACAATTTCCTAAGTTAAAAAATGAGCAAAGGACAATTATTCAAAATATATGGTTCTTTAGCACTGTACTTTTATTTAACGAGACCTATTTACCTACAACGTTTCTTGTTGAAACTGTCGGACTAATAAAATTAAATATTGAAAAACTACTTTGTCAATTATTATGATTTACCTACTTTGGTAAAATTTTAGTTTTAATTTCATGATAGTATACTAGGCATATTAACCTGTAGATAATAATTTACCTCTAGTTTCCCCTTGGTACTGCATGTCGTTGAGAAGGCACAAGTCATCGGCAGATTTGAAGAACTCGAGATGGCATAATAAATAATAACCAGAACTTGTACCAATGATTCAGCTGCCAATGTTATTACCGAAACCAATAAGAGTGGTCCTACAAGGTAGGTAGGAACGATAAGGAAGGGTGTTAGGGTGCGTGAGCCCCTAACACGATGTGTCGGCTTGAATTGCAGACCCATTGTTTGACACAGCGGTGTATTTAAGATCAGTTACTGCTATGTCTTACACTTTTGCTTGGCATACATTGCTAGTTTTAACCGACGGTCACGAGTTACTTCTTGTAAAACTTACCCACTTTTTAAGTTCATAAACAAATGAATTACTGTTGAAATCTATCCATTTATAATTATTGTATGTAAAGGAGGCACATACAACATTTGCATAACTTCAGTTTAGAATTTCTTTAATTTTATTTTAAATGTTTTGTTTACAATGTTTGACGGAACTCAATTATAACATATTTACGCAAAATTAATTAATGATAATTTTAATCGAAAATATATGTTGTATAGAATACATACTCATAATATAAGAGAATACTTAACAACGTACTCTTATCTACTACTAACCATTTTATAATAGTTTACACAAAAATTATCTAATAACAGACGAATATATGGTATGAATACATAATACTAGTGTATTAAAAGCAAAAATACAGCTTTCGTCTAGATTAACCAGCCGCAGATCTAAATTTTAATTGCAGAAAAAAAAAACAAGTGAGAACAAATTTATCTCTTCCTTTGTGTTTACCAACGTTTATTGAATTCATAATATCCAGTTTTTAGGCAAGATAAGCTTTAAGCGAAATGTGACAAAAGCACAGAAATTGTTTTTTTTTACAGTACATTGTATCAGATAGCTAGTACACAATGCATAAATACAAATATTTGAATTCTTTTCTTAACAAACACAGTGTCTGTGAATTATTTTGAAAAATAATCGTTATTTTTTTCAGTCAGTGTAAATTTCAAGTATGATTTCATTTTCTGCACAAGACATGTTTCTCACTTTTAAGGTCAACAGTTTTGAGACCGACAATTTTCCTTTCTATTTAGTGTTTATAATCAATTTTAAATAAGCCAAATACAAATTTAATTGGTACTTTAAAATCCTGATTTCTTATTGTGTACAACAGTATTATCATAAAAAATTATTCAGGGGTACTAAATAGAAAAACAATGAAGGAAATTATAAAGGTTAAAAAGATATTGCAACTCCATCTCATGTTATGTTTTAATTAACAAACTGTCTCACTATCTATAACTACATTTTTAATTTTGTTATTTAATTTAATTTTCAATGTTCACTTAACGTATGCTCTCCTAATGCATTACCTCCGCTTTTGTAAGTAAACAAATAGGTTAACTACATTGGAAGTGACGGGCGTGGGTTCAATCCCCATCTTTGAAAGAAAAAAGTCTTTATATCTTTTAATTATTATACCTATCTTTTGGCTTAATAATGTCACCACCATTTTGATTGTGTCATTGTCAGAAAACATATTTCATAATAATGATGCTTTTAATTACACAAGCTGAGAAAATATAAAGAAAACACGGCAGAACGAAGACAAAAAGATCAAAATAACCAGCAAGGTAAAGTTATATCAGAAAAAAGTTATATCAGAAAAAAAGATAGAAAGAAATTTCAAGAAACAATACATGGAATTAAAGAGTTATTTAAACCATACAGAAAAAAGTTAAAGAAAAGGAGAGACAAAAAGCTAAAAAACAGCAAAATGCATTTTTCAACATACAAAGGTAATTTTGGGGAAAAAGAAATTGCAAATGAAGCATTGAAACCGGGGCAGCAAAACAAATGGACCGCTGCAGGTGTAGCATTGAGAACAGTAAATGTTGGAAGTTTTATCGATTCTTTGTGATTTCGGCTGAAACAAAACCCTTAATGTTCAACACGTGAGGTCACAGTTAGGGCATATTAGTCTGAAGACTTTGGCAAAGTTCTTTGACCTGTTTCGGAAATCTTGCTATTACTTGACAACATCGATCATAAAACAGTATTTAAAAAAACATATTCCGGACTAGAATCCAAGATTTATTATAATTTTTAATGTATTCATGAGATAATGTCAAGACTATCTACTTGAGTTTCCTACGGGGCGTCCGTGGCCTAGTGGTTAAGGTCGTTGACTTCAAACCACTTGCCCCTCACCGCTGTGGGTTCGAATCCCGACAGGGACTTTGGATTCTTTCATGTGAGGAAGCTATCCAGCTAGCTTACGGAACGTCGGTGGTTCTACTCAGGTGCCCGTTCGTGCCTGAAATAATGCACGGAAGGGCACTTGAGGTCTTCCTCCACCAGTAAAGCTGGAACGTCGCGATATGACATATACTGTGTCAATGTGACGAAAAACCCAAAACAAACAAACAAACTTGAGTTTCCGGGCTCGTAACCGAGGTATACATAGGCTATTCGACTGTTTCTGGACTAGCATCCGGGTTTTATTTTAATTTGTTTTGTTAACTATTTCAATAAACGTTTCCATGCTTTTTGACTAGTATTCGAGTTTTATTGTATGTTCTAAACTGCAACATTTATCATGCCAAAACTTGTAAATATATGGTAGCATGATCAGAACTATTTCTTCATTCCTTTGAGATTTTTAAGTGATAAATATATATTTATTCAATTTAATCAACTTGAACAGGAGCTGAATTAAATATCATTTTCCTAATCCATCGGAAAAAAACTAATAAGAACAGATAGCAACATGGTACTTATGTAATGAACTATAATATTACATTGCAAAATAATATATATTGATGTGTTTCCGCTATAAAAAGGAGTCGCCTGCTATTATTAAAGTGACTACATCTACTGTTATCAAAGTTTAAAAGATATCACATTGTTTAAAACTATCTACCCCTATAAAAACGAATAATGAATTACAACCGCCGAGTTATCTTTAAATCTCTAATAAAGTCTGAATGTGCTTTCACTGATCAAGGAAGTAACCGCTGCGCGAATCGTAGTATATCAGTAATTGTTACCCCCCTGGTCAGTACAGAAAAGTGAATAACAAGGTGCGGAGACATTGGTGAAGCAGACTTAAATATTTACTGGCATGATATAAGAAACAGTTGACTATATACATGTACTAAGGGTTAAATATGTTAAGTAGGATTAGAAAACAAGTCATTAATTAAAATGCACAACTTGTATTGCCAAAATCTTACTTTTTTGGGTACATAGCAATGTAGAACTATCGATTTTAGGCTCGGGAAGATATTAATATATTTACTTATGGGTATACAGTAGATCATTTTATTTATACACACCATATGAAGTATATAATCGTTCTAAACACAATGTTAAAAGAATATTTCTTAAAGCCATGGCTAGTTACAGATATTAATAGAATTTCAGTTGATTATACCAGTTAGTAAATTGATCATTACCATTGGACAAAAAGCTTAGTTTGAAAAGATGCTTCCTGTGTGGGGGTCTCGATGGCTATGTCGGACTCCAACAAAATAGACCCATCAGTTGGAAATCATTGTCTTAAAAGTTTTCATATAATCTAGCATACAGATTATCTTGCCTTTCTCGCAGAAGTAGTTCGCATGGGCCTAGAATCGGTTATGTTATGTTTGTGAAATCATTTTTATGACGCCTGTGAGGGACTCTGTTTCTTCTTACCATTAAAAAAACCCTAATTTAAAAATTAAACGACTGATTATTTTCTCAACGACTTTTTGATCAAAATATTATATTACATTATTTGCAGGGTCAATTTTCAAAGTTGAAAACTGACCGAGGTTCAGTTTTTAACATTGAAAAAATGACCCCTAGGGTCAATTTTCAACGGGTCAAAATTTTATGTTCTATGCACATACTATTGATGGTTTATTATCATTTTTTTTAATAAAAAACATAATTTAAATTTTAAGGGACCAACTTCTGAGGATTAGCACTTGAGACATGTTAGTTCTGTATGTTTTAAAACCTCAAGAGTGGGGGGGGGGCAGATCTCTGACATTTTTCTTGGAGATAAGACTGATTTACCCAACATATTATAATTAAATCTTTAATTGATTTTTCAATTTTATGTATAGGCCTTTGTTTTACTTATTCTTATCCATGATTTATGCGGTATGGATACTTCATATATTAACAGATGACCAAGAAGGGTACGGTACGAGTGCAAAGCGCTTAGCAATTGCTCAATTTATTTCGAAATTTCGCATATAAGAAACAATATCAGAAATGGCACCCAGTTATGGAAAGCAAAACTGAACGTTGATGTGTCCAAATAGCCATATAATGAGTCAGTCCAATCTTTCTTTATACTATGTACACTCATGAATATATTATGTGGAAGCACTATGTTCAACTGAACAATACATGATGTCAATCTATCATTATACGATGTACATTTTCGAGTATATTTCGAGTATATTTTGGGGAACTATCCTTATATTAGCTCAAAACAACAATATATTATGTCAATCTGCCCCTATATATGTCAGTCTGTCATTATAAGATGTGAAGTTATGAATATATTATATGGAATAATTTTGATATAGTGTCAACAAAATATGATATAAATGTCTCCTTATGATGTTAATGTCAATCTTATAATATACGATGTGCATTTTTCAGTATATTAATATGTGAAACCATTCTTATATAGAGTCAAAAATAAAAGTATATTATGCGTAATCATTCTATTTTCTATATTCTTGTAGAATCAATTCAACATTATATGACGTCAATGTGTCCTTATATGATGTCAATATTCATTATACGATGTGCATTTATAAATAAATCAAAACATCCTTATATAGAGTCGACATAACAATAAACGATGTCAATGTGTCCTTATTTGATGAAAATCTTTCATTAAACATGTGCATTTATGAATATATTAAGTTGATCCATCCTTATATGGAGTCAAAATGGCAATTAATTATGTCAATCTGTCGTAAAAAATGCAAATCTTATCATGATAAATTGACATCATATAATGACAAATTGACCGCTTATATTGTCAAATTAAATACATATAAAGATTTTTCCACAAAATATGTTCATAAGCCCACATCGTATAATAAAAGATTGACATAATATATTGGTAACTTGACACTATACGAGGGTTGTTCGGGAAGTTCTGAGAATTGTTTTATAGCACACGTTGTAGTCGGGTTAGCGTAAATATAAATATATGCGCATTTATTTCAATATATACTGTACAGTATCTGAACATATCATCATCATACACACAGAAACTAAAACATAATAAAAAAAGTAAATAACCATATAACAAACACCCGGAGCACGCCGACGTCATTTGCGACGTTAAAGTCCATCGATCGTCGCACCTTTTCAACGTAGTCACCTGCAATTTCGATGCATTTCCTGTGTCGGCTGATCCACTTATTGTATGTTTCCACGTACCAGCTATCGGTAAATGACGAGACTAAAACTTAAAACAATATTGATCCGTTGAGAATTTAAATAACGTTATGATATTTTCAGGAAATGATGTCTTGACGTTCCGCTGCTGACCAGCGTTTTCGCGCATTTTTTACGTTATCAAAATTACGAAATATTATTAGTGTAGCGCGTTATACCATTCTTTAGAGTCGGACTGCTCCGGTGCGGCGTTATAGTGTTGCTATGGTTACTGCTATTTCCGGCTATTGTTGTCTGATTCTATTCAATTTTAAGGAATAGTTCCGTGATATGTTAATCTTAGTATGTGCAAAATATTACGTCTTAGAGGAGATATGACAAAATTCTCAGAACTTCCCGAACAACCCTCGTATAATAATGCTACCACATAATATATTCATAAATTCACATCGAATAATAATAGTTTCACATCGTATAATCAAAATTGACATAATATATTGGTAAGTTGACACTATTTAATGATGCTACCACATTATATACTCATAAACGCACACCGTATAATGATAGGTCGACATCAAATAAAGACACATTGAATCCTATATTATTTAGTTGAATTTATATAAAGAAAGAGTGACACAATAGCGTTTATTTTAATAATCATAAGGCAGTCAAGGCAGTTACTCCCTTTGGAATATACTCATTGAATAATCCTTGTAACAAACGAAATAAACTAGAAGCGTTTTTGTCACAAAAACATATGTCTCCAAAAACTATGTATGTTCACTTATGTGAAGTTTCATTAAATTCCCACCAGAAGCTTGACCTGTGAAAGCCTGACAAGTTTTTTTTATATTTATAGCTCTGACGGCCATTTTGTGCAGCAAAGCGGAACATACCGTGATATGCACAACTAGGGATGGTACTGACTTCTTGTGAATTTTGGTGGAAATCCCACCAGCAGTGTCCCTCTGTGTTTTTAGCTCTGGCAGCCATTTTGTGCAGCAAAGCAGAGAATGCCGGCGATATGCACTACTAGAGATGGTAATCATCACTCTTGTAAGTTTTTGAAATCCTATCAGTAGCTTGACCTGTGAACGCCGGACAAGATATTTCTATTTTTAGCTGTGGCGGCCATTTTGTGCAGCAAAACAGAACATGTTGGCAATATGCACAACTAGGGATTGTACTAATCACTCCAGTGAAGTTTGGTTGAAATCTCACCAGTAGTTTGGCCTGTGAAAGCAGAACAAGATTTTTCTTTTCTTTTTTAGCTCTGGCAGCCATTTTGTGCAGCGAAGCGGAATATGTCGTTGATTTGCACAACTTGGTATGGTACTGATCACTCCTGTAAAGTTTGATTGAAATCCTAGCAGTACTTTGACCTATGAAAGCCAGAGAAGATTTTTCTATAGTTAGCTATGGCTGCCAGTTTGAACGTGAAATACACTGGCGATGTGTGCAAATAGAGATGATACTAATCACTCATGTAAAGTTTGGTTGAAATCCAACTTTAATAGCCGGACAAGTTTTTTCTTTGTTTAGATCTGATTGCCATTTTGTGCAGCGAAGCGAAATAGGTCGTCGATGTAGACAACTAGGGATGGTACTGAAGTTTGGTTGAAATCCTACCAGTAGTTTGTCCTGTGCAAGCAGAACAAGTTTTTTCTTTTTTGTTTGGCGGCCATTTTGTGCAACGAACCGGAAGGTGCTGGCGATGTGCACAACTAGGGATGGTACTGATCAGTCCTGTAAAGTTTGGTTGAAATTCCACCAGTTTTTTTTTTTTTTTTTTTTTAAACAGAATATGTTTTTATTTTGATCATTTTCAGTTCATAATATTATACAAACATTTTTTTTTTGGAACCACGTTTAAGGCCCGTTTATTTTAGAAAACATAATACAATACAAGTATACAAACCATGATAACTCTAGCATTTTCATTGACATGTAGATAATTAAAAATAAATTTATTTTGTCATGTTTTTAGTTAGAATATATAAGACATTTTAAAAAATTAAGAGGTTCATTCATTTATACAATTACACAAGAAAATGGGCAAAAGGTTGAAAAGTAAATAAAAAGTAAAAAGTAAATGAACTGCTTTAGTAGCATTTTTTCTGCATGAACTATTTAGAAATCAAACAATTCAATTAGATTTATCCAGCAATTTTCTAATTCTTCTAATGTATCATTTTGTAACGCAACAAATCTTTCAATTTTTAATCTGTTTAAAAATTTTCTTTTGAAGATACTTATATCTGGAGTTTTTTTTTTAATTTACTGGTGTAAATGTAATATTTTGAAAAGAGAAAAATATACGATGTTTTCTTATCTTTAGTATGAAAGAAAGATGTAAAATTATCATACGTAACATTTATTGCTATTTCATTAAGCCATTTGAATAAATTATTCCAGAATATTTGTACCGTTTGGCAGTCCCAAAATAGGTGTTCTATACTTTCAACATCCATACAGCAAAAATCACAGAGACTAGATTCGCTTAATTTACATTGTTTGTTGCAATATTCCTGTGTAAAAAATTATATTGAAAGTTTTGTAAAATATTATCTTTGCAATAAACAAAAACGTTTTCGTAAATATTTTGCCATTGAATTCTTTTTGAGGAAATCGTTCTTCCCATTTTATTTGCGTTTTTGTTTTTTTATTTTTACAGAGTCTTATTTGTTTTTGAATCTGTGTTAAATTGTTACTAATATTGGACGTGCTTGTTTTTTCTATGATATCAAAAGTGCTTATTTCTTTAAGCGTTGAAGTTTGATTAATTTGTTGTAGTTTACGTTTCCATTCTTTGGGTATTGATGAAATTAATTTATAAAAGTTAAATATTTCTGTATCAGGAATGTCAAAAGTAAGTTTCAGCTGGTCAAAGGTTTTAAATTGTTTTGTTTCAGTGTTAAAAATATACTTTTTTTTATTGATATTTCGACATTTCCATTTTTGAAAAAGAATTAAATATCCATTATTTTATGTGAAATCCCACCAGTAATTTGACCTGTGAAGGCCGACAAGATTTTTCTATTTTTTTAGCTCTGGTGGCCTTTTTTTGCAGCGAAGCCGAAAGTGTCGTTGATTTGCACAACTAAGGATGGTACTGATCACTCCTGTAAAGTTTGGTAGTAAATTGACCCGTGAAGGCCTGGCAAGCTTAATGCGGACGGACGGACATCCAGACGGACGGACAGACAAACAGACAGACGGTGAAGGCAAAAACAATATGTCTCTGAAAAACTTTGAGAGACAAAATAAGAAAAACATTGTTAAAGATGTGTCTATAAACAATGAAACGGATGTCACATTTTAGTAAAAACTTTTAACGTCAATCAATTTTAATTATTCATGCTCAAACGGTCTATGATGTACTGTGTAGATTCCTAGAATTTTATAAATCTTACAATGTCTAAACAGAATTATTTATATGTCGAATACTTTTGTTCTGTAAAGGTAGACCATGGGTAATGAACACTATAAGGAACTGTAAAAATGACAACATAGGACAGTTATATGTCTTAAAGGTCACCTGTATGCAAAATTTAAATAAAATTTACGGTGTGGTTTATGAGTTATGAATGTATTTCTGAATTTAAACTTTGCTATTAGAAGGGCTTTTTCAGAAATGAGAAAACTCAAAATAATCATTATATCATCATTATGAAAAATGCTTGCCTTTTGCTCTTTGTTAAGAAACAAATAATAACATTCAGGTAACAAATTACATGAGCAAAATGATTGTTTCTAAACAAAATGTTTTGAATATGTATAAAAATGTTACCCTACCTCACCGCACTTATTCGACTATTTCCCTGTATAAAAAGCCTTATTCAAAATATCCCTAAAACTTACCACAAGGAGGGACTGTTTTCAAAGTTTGCCTATTTTTTTTCAAAGTATATTGGTCGATCATGTGAAATATAAAATACATTTACTGTGTAGTTTTTTTTTATTAAACTTTGAAAATATCCGGTATCATATTTCCTATCAAATTTGGTATTATTTAGCAAATAAATACCTACAATAAAATACAATGAAATCAAACACTTTTTTTCTTTCATAAGGGATCTGAGAGATGCATAGATAATGTTAAAATGAAAAAAAAAGGAAAAAAAAAGATGCACCTTCCGGGGTTTGAACCCATGCCCCTCAGGTTCAATGCAGTTGACAAGTGAGTATACTCTTCAAAGTGGAGGTAATACATTACCCATGGTCTACCTTAAAAAGGCGAATATACATTCCACTAAGATCTAAATAAACCAATTATATATCAACTTACGCTTCAAGTAATATGATAACGTATACTTGCCCAATCACATATTATAGTATATCTACCCAATACCTTATTATCGTATACCTTCCCAATAGCTTGTTATCGTTGAACTGCTTAATTACCAATTATTTTATGCCTGTCAAATAACTTATGATTGTATATCTTGCAAATTATTTGTCCTTTATCTGCCCAATTTGTTATTATCGTTTTTCTGCTCAAAAAGTTATTATTGTATACCTGCCCCATTACTTATTATCGTACGTCTGCCAATAACATATTATCGTATAACTGCAAAGTAACATATTTTTTATACCTGCCCAACAATTTTTCTATCGTATTTCTGCAACAACATAACAAGTAAAACAAAAAGAAAACATAATAAATAAAGTAATATAATAAACGAAATAAATAAACCAATTAAAAACATAATGAAACAAATAAACCAATCGATAACATAATGAAACAAATAAACCAGTCGATAACATAATAAAACAAATAAACCAATATATAACCTAATGAAACAAATGAAGCAATCGATAAAATAATGAAACAAATAAACCAATTAATGACATAATGAAAAAAATAAATTAATGAATAACATAATGAAAAAAATAAACAAATAGATAAGATTATACACCTTAACCAATAGATAACATAATGAAAAAAATAAAGCAATCGATAATACATGTATAATGAAACAAATAAACTAATTAATAACAAAATGAAAAAATAAACCAATTAATAACATAATGAAACAAATAAATCAATCGATCACATAATGAAACAAATAAACTAATAGATAACATAATGAAACAAATAAACCAACAGATAACATAATGAAACAAATAAACTTATAGATAACATAATGAAACAAATAAACCAACATATAAGATTGTGAAACACCTTAACTTATAAATATCTTAATGATAGAATTTATGAGTACGAATGAATAAATTTCTCCAGTCGAAAAGTTGGGCTTACATTTATTTCGTTTATTCGCCATCCGTTACAAAACAAATATACCAATTTATAACATAATGAAAGAAATAAACAAATCGATAACAAAATGAAAGAAATAAACTTATAGATAACATATAATGAAACAAATTAACCAACAGGTAACATAATGCAACAAATAAACCAATAATGAAACAAATAAAAACACAGATGACATAATTAAACAAATAAAAACCTATAGATAACATAATGAAAGAAATAAACCAATTGATGCCATAATAAAAGAAATAAACCAACAGATAACATAATGAAACAAGTTAACAAATAGATAACATAATGAAACAAATAAACCAATTAATAACATAATGAAACAAATAGATAACATAATGAACAAATAAAACAACATATAACATAATGAAACAAATAAACCAATTAATAACATAATGAAACAAATAAACCAATCGATAATATTATAAAACAAATAAACCAATAGATAACATAATGAAACAAATAAAGAAATCGATAACACAATAAAACAAATAAACCAATTAATAACATTATGAAACATATAAACCAATTAATAACATAATGAAACAAATTAACCAATGAATAATAAAATGATGCAAATAAACCACTCGATAACATAATAAAACAAATAAATCAATAGATAACATATTGAAACAAAAAAACCAATTAATAACATAATGAAACAAATAAGCCAATTAATAACATAATGAAACAAATAAAGAAATCGATTATATAATGATACCAATAAACCAATAGATAACATAATAAAACAAATAAACCTACATTTCAATTCAATGTTTATTTGGCTTTAACATATATACAATGTTTATCGCCAATACATATAGTATTCTGGCGGCACAATACAAAACAATACATATTTTGAACATGAGAAAAGCATGAAAATAACAATTATATACTTTGAACATAAACATATAAATTATTTATGACATTACAACACAGGTTACACAATACATAAATTATTTATAATCATCCTCTTAAAGAAAATGATTGGTATATATATTTAGCTAGCTTGATAATAGTACTACTTTGAGAACTGTTAAGAAGATTTTTAAACTTGAATAAATTAGGCCAATGACAATAATAATTTGGCAAACATTTGATACGTAATTCTCGATAAAACGGACAAACTAAGAGTAAGTGATATTCATTTTCAATGACATTCATATTACATTTGGTACAAATTCTAAGGTTTCTTTCTATATTTCTATGTCTTCCTTCTTCTATAAGTAAAGTTATGTGCAGAGCATCTAAATCTGGTCAAACTAATTCTATGATTTTCATTCTTAACACAAGAAATATATTTTTCTGGTTCAAAATCTGTTTTCAGTAAACAATACGTTTCAAGTTTAGGTTGAGTTCTAAGATCAGAAAACCATTGTTGTAAATATTGGTCATATATGCGTTGTATTACATTTTGAATTTGCACATTAGACAAAGAGACATTATTCCATAGATATGTAAATCCAGTATCATCTAATATTTTTTTAACATTTTTCGACCACATACATATATGATTGCCATGTCTATCACGCATATTAAATAATTTGTACATAATTGAATCTGGACTTTTCGTAATTTTATACCAGTATCGGATAATTCTTATCTTACGTATAATAATCATAGGGAATCTACCTAATTCCCCGTATATTGTAGCATTGGGTGTTTGTTGTCTTACTTGCAATATTTGTTTCATGAATTTCATATGCAGCCGTTCTATATCCGGGGCCTTATGAAACCCCCATATTTCACACCCATAGTTCATAATAGAAGCAATCATGGAATCAAACAACTTAATTTTTTCCGATACAGTCAACGATACAATATCAAATAATGAAGCAAGAGAAAACATGGCTTTCATTGCCTGTTGCGATAAAGATTTTTGAGCCTGTAAAAAACAACCATTAGAAGATAATGTAACTCCAAGATATGTAAATTTTGTGACAATATTAAGTTTACAATTATCATAAAATAAATCTATATTTTCTGGTCTGTTGCCTTTTTTAAAAACCTGTACAATATGCATGTAAGTTATTTAAAATATTCTGAAGACCATCTCTAGAATACGACATTAAAACAGTGTCATCTGCAAATAACAATAAATACATTCTAATTTCATCAATACAAAAAGAATCTATGGTATTATCATATATACAATGTTGCATACCATTAATAAAAAATAAGAATAGCAAGGGCGATAAAGGTTCGCCTTGCTTAACTCCCTTTATACTATCAAAATTTTCAGTATAATGACCATTTAAACGAACACAACATTTTACTTGTACATATATCTTTTGTAACATCTTGACTTATCTAGAGGAAGCACCACACTGTAACAATTCAAACCATATACCATTCCTGTAAACCATATCAAACGCTTTACGAAAATCTACGAAAGCACAATAAAGTTTTTTTCTTCTCATGGGAGATAACTCTTTCTATTATGGATGTTAAAACAAATATACAGTCGACCGTGCTTTTGTTCTTCCTAAAACCAAATTGGAAATCGGACAATAATTCATTTGATTCGGCCCATTTACGACGACGTGTATTTAAAAGTGTAGAAAATATCTTAGAAAAAAATGCTAGTAAGAGTAATTCCTCTATAATTATTCACATTATTTTGATCTCCTTTTTTAGGAACTGGGACAATTACACCTTTAGTCCAGCTTTCTGGGTAAATACAATTAATATACATATGGTTAAAAAGTTTACACAATAACGGTGCAAGTATATCGTTGCATTCAATAAACATTTCTGGAATAAGGCAGTCAATACCTGCGCTTTTTTCTTCGTTTTAACTCTGAAATAGCTTGTAAAACTTCTTCAACAGTAAACAAAATGTCAAGTTGTTCTACATTATTAATATTATTATCATTTGACAAATCATTCTCAACATTTTCATTACAGAAATTATTATCACCAGAAAAAACATGTTTAAAAATGACTAAAAAATTCTTCCGAGCTTATGCTACTATTTTGAGGCTTCTTAGATTTAAGCTTACGTAACTCTTGCCAAAACTGCTGGGGCTGTGACGAAGCTAGGTTATGTAAATGACTTTTTTGTTTGGCGTTAAAACATGCGAGAGCTTTACGCTTCACTAAACGGTACATTCGACGCTTTTCTAATAAAATGTTTCTGTTATAACTGGATTTATTTTTCCTATATGCCGTTTTAGCTGAACGAAATTCACGTTTAGCCCCTGTACATTCATGATTAAACCATGCATTTTTGATCTTTACTTTTGGGTTCGACACATTTACTGACCTGCCAAAAATAGTATAAGCATTTTTATATAACACATTAGCAAATTGATCTATACCTTTATTCAAATCAATATTGGAAAGTACAATATTATCGATTTTATTAATAATTTTTGAGTCAATTAGTGTCTTATATTCATAGCTTTTATCATTACTCCAGAAGAGCTTATCTATGAATTTATCATCCACGGTCGTATCTGGTACCATACTGTTAACACTTAGATTAATTTGAATAGGTGCATGATGAGAACATGTATATAAATCGTGAACAATAAAATCCGTTATATATTTGAAAAAATCATATGGCATAAGTACATAATCAATAAGACTATTTCCGTTCGATGACATATATGTAAAGCTACTAACACCAGCGTCATCACCAATACGCCCATTAACAATGTTTAAATTCGAGCATAAACATAAATCAAGCAATTTGTTACCAGAAGAATTAACAGTTTTATCCATGCTAAACCGTTCAGGTAAATCATAATTAAAATTATCGTGTTCATCAGTTTCTAATGATGGAATATACTTGTTATAATCGCATACATTTTGTAAAATGTCCGATCTATCACCACATCTGGCATTTGTATCTCCAATAATTGACACTTTACCATGCTCCTGATACTTTCGAATGTTATGTTCTAATTTTTCAAAAAACCCAATTTCGTGATTTAAATAATAAACTGAGTTACTTGGTGGTATATATACAAAACAAACATATAGTCATCTTCAAAACCAAAAAATGTTTTACACAACTTCACCCATATGAACCCTGCACTATCAGTCTCTTGTACTAATATTCCTTGCTTAAGACTGTGTTTATAGAAAAAACAAATTCCACCATGACCTCTCTTTGATTTTAAACTTTCAGGTCTAGGTACAGAAATAGACTCATACCCGTTCAATGAAAAATTGTTATTACTTTTTTGCCATGTTTCATTTAGAAATATTATGTCAAAATTATACACAAAGTTGAGAAAGTCTGCGTCATTTATGCTGGTATTTAATCCCTCGATATTCCACGAAATAATGCTGACAGTGTCACACTTTTCTCCACCCCCCTATGGATCATTTTTACCGCTATATTGGACATTGTCGATAAACAGTTTGTCTCTCACAAGAACAGCTCGTTTGCCCGACTTTCTCGCCTCAAGCATGACTGGGATCAACTCTTTACGCCGATCTTTGACTTCTTGCGGATATTGTTCCGACACGTTATAGTCGGTGTGTTGAAGCTTAACCTTTTTCAGAAAACTTTTGATTAACATCTTAGAGTCGGTATCAAATTTTGCCACAATTGGTCTTGCTTTACCAGGGGTTATCTTACCAATTCTATGTGCTCGTATTATACGAATTTTAGCCTTAGGATCACTGATGTGTAAAATTTTTTCACAAAATGTGAACACTTTTTCGGCACAATTTTCAGTTGATTCACTGGTACCAGAATATGTAGGAGGGTCGGAAGAAAATGTACTAGGGCTACTATCCTGGGTGCATGTAAAGCCATTCTCAATGGATCCAGATTCAAAAGTCGAGACTATGGGATCGAACCTTGGGCCTTCGTTAACACCAAAAAACAACAGATTATCCCTCATCGAACGACACTTTAAATCAATGATACTTTCTGTAAATGAGTTATTGTCTAATTTCAACTCTGCATTTGCATCTGATAAAGACTTTACTTCAGCCTGTAATTTAGCAATGTTCTGTTTGTTTGACACGGAGCAAGCGTTTATTTGGTCATACTGATCGCTCATGAAATTTTGACTACGCTCTATTGAATTTATTTGATGCTCCATGTTATTCAGTCGGTCCGTTATCTTACTGACACTAGCCTGTATGGTATTTAACTGACCTAGTTTGTTGTCCATGCTGTCTAGTCGTTGAATTATACTTTGTAATAAATCAGAGTTCATCAATGGCGGAGGCTGCATTGGCTGCATAGGAAATACAGGCGATGTGTGCTGATAGTAGTTAGGTGCTGAATACATAGGAGTCATTGGAGTCATTGGTGTTATAGGCGGTAACGCAGAAGATTGACTATTTTGAGATGAAATATTGTTACCGTTATTACTTGACGCCATTTTCTTTTTTGGTTCTTTGTTCCCACTCGGTGGCGATGTATTGTCCTTTTTGCGCTTATTGGTCATCAGATTTAGTAAACTGAACTATCAAGTTAATAATAATATAATTGTAGTAAGTAATCCATTCAATCTTTATCTATTTATTATTGAAAATGCACTTTATTAACTATTCCTTGGAAAATTCATAAGATTCAAAATTTTATGTCCGCCATTTTACGAGCATGCGCAAACATATAGATAACATAATGAAACAAATAAACTAATCGATAGCATAATGAAACAAATAAACCAATTCATAACATAATGACACAAATAAACCTATTAATAACTTAATGAAAGAAATAAACCAAAAGATAAGATTATGAAACACCTTAACCAAATAATAACTCATGACTACGAATGAATAAATTTCTCCAGTCGAAAAGTCGAGCTTAATTTTATTTCGTTTATTCGCCATCCGTTACAAAACAAATAAACCAATTAATAACATAATGGAAGATATAAACCAATCGGTAACATAATGAAACAAATACACCAACAGGTAACATAATGAAACAAATAAACTAAAAGATAACATATAATGAAACAAATAAACCAACAGGTAACATAATGCAACAAATAAACCAAAAAATAAAACAAATAAATAAATATTTGACATAATGAAAAAAATAAAAACCAATAGATAAAATAATTAAAGAAATAAACCAATAGATGCCAAAATAAAACAAATTAACCAACAGATAACATATTGAAACAAATAAACCAACAGATAACATAAGAAACAAATAAACCAACAGATAACATAAGAAACAAATAAACCAATTAATAACATAATGAAACAAATAAACCAATTGATAATATAATGAAACAAATTAACCAATTTATAACATAATTAAATAAATTAACCAATACTGAAACAAATAAGCCAAAAGATAACATAATAAAACAAATCAACCAATAGTAACATAATGAAACAAATAAACCAACAGATAACATAATGAAACAAATAAACCAATAGAGAACATAATGAAACAAAAACCAATAACATAACTAATCATGTAAACAAATAGATAACATAATGAAGCAAATTAACCAATATATAACATAATGAAACAAGTAAACACAATGATAACATAACGAAACAAATAAACTTACCGATAAGATAATAATAACAAGAGACAGTGTACTTCAATAACTTCTTGATATTTGAATAAGAATAGATCCTTAGAAGCTTCACATGATACGGTTATAAGAAAAGGTCTTTTAAAACTAGAAAAATGACAGGTCTATTGAACACGTCAGGTGAAGTAAAACATTCATATTGTTAAACAGGTATGGAAGCATTATTAAGATTCATAGTAATACCTTATAGGATATAGGAAAACATTTTGATGGTACAAAATAAACTTGGAAAAAATAATGGGCCTAATTTTGTCACACTATTTCTTGACCAGAGTTAGGCCTGATTGCCAGAAAATGGATCTGAAGTTTATTATATTGGAATTTAAAGTTGCAAAGCAATATCTGAAAGAGTACGGGGTTGTACAAAAAGCTTAGTGAAATTTCTAAGTTGAAAACTTTGCATGATTTTGTCAGATTGTTAAAAAGAATTATGTCACCTCTGTCCTGGTAGTAAGAATGATATACAACAAGTATCTCAAAAGTAATTGGACATTTAACTGAATATATTTTCTATAAAAAGTCAAGTTATTGTTCTTTTCTGGAAAGTTGAAAAGGTGGCATTGTATCCTAAATCACACTCTATGAACAGTTATAACATAAACGAACATATCGGGAAGTTTCACATATACAAAACCATTCCTGTTAGCCCGTTTATACAAGATCTGACTTTCCAATATCTTTTCAATAATTATATGTACTATAGTGGTGTATTCGTGTTTTAAACTGAGTATGTATTGATGTCTTCAATGTAAAACAGACGAACATATCACATACATAATACTAGAGTCTAATCACTTTAATTACAACATGGAACTGTTGCTAACTAAAAAAAAGAATTCTTACAAACCTGATAACACCGACTAAGGTACATGACTATCATACAACAGTATATGTTTGTAATATTCTAATCAATGTTTTTCCTTTTAACAGGCACCTGTCCCATGTCTTGGTGTTAAAAATGATTCATCTTTAACTAATGACTGAGCTAAAAGATTATTTTGCCTAGCAACAAATGTAACTTCAAACGTTTCTTTCTCTAGTCGATTAAATATTTAGAATTCAAGTTGTTCCTTCAAAACTCCTTCAAGAAAAAATGAGCTTTTTCATTCAATATACACTGGCAAAGTAAAATAAAGTGAAAACTTTTAAGCAAAAGAAAAGATACCTGGTATTTTTGTTCAATTTTGTTATACGGATGTGATGACATAGTAAGAATTTTATTTATTCATTTTCACTTGTATTTGCAGGAGCATGTATACATATACTTGCTTTATGATAAACCATACATCATTATCTCATTATTGGCGTCCGCGCCGAAGCGCGGCGCCCCTGTATGGAATGAAATCAGATTTTGTGAAAGGGCGACAGCAACTTCTCGAGCCTTTTAGTCGGTCATAATAAAAGCCGATCATTCCGATCGGTATGAGGGTGCTTGATTGTTATTAATTCAAAATGAAATGTCGCGATATGTACAATGAATAGCGAACTGGAGGATTTCGCAATGCAAACATTTTCAAATGCAATAACCTTTTCCGTCTCTTCGGTTTTTTATTTATCATTTTGTAGTACACAGTGGGTTATCATGGTATGTTAAAATAGAATGATGAGTTGATGACCTAAATATTCCGAAAATCTATTTATAGAGGAATGTACTCCTATCGGTAATTCCGGTCTCTCCCGGTCTATTTTGACCGTGATACTAGTGACCGGCGAAAAGTATCACATGTTTATTGTCCGGTCTCTCCCGGTTTTGGAGTAGATGTTTGATATCGTTACAGAACAGAACAAATATTTTACAGATAAATAAGCTTTTTTTCCAAAATGAATGTTTGTCACTTAGTTTGGTTACACTAATTAATAAACATCAAAGATGTTAATAAAGATCAAATAAATATCAAAAAGTAAATAAAGATCAAATCTCAAATTTATTGATTATTATTATACATAAACATACAATTCGAAAAGAACCACCACCAACAACAACAATAGCATGTTTCATTTTATCTATATGAGATAAAAACAATAAATATGTACAATAATTGTGAAAAAAGGTACATTTTTATGGTTTTAATATGACACTATCAACTTTGAAACTTTTTATTTAATTTTTATTCGTGTTTAGTAAAGATGCCGAGGAATTATTCAAAGTTACAAATTAGATTTTATTAATTATTTAATTGATTGATAATTTAAAAAATGATAAAGAAAAATACATGTACATGGTTTAAGAATAAACAATATTATATATTGAAAGATTAAATTTACCACAATTTACTGACTTTTTCCAGTTAAGTTTTTATAATCGTCGGTCAATATGACATTTGAATTCTTAAAATTTATTTTACAATTTTAATAAAAAATAGTAGTAAACGTTAAAAACTCAGTAATAAAATAGCACATAAAAACAAAAAAAAGAGAGGAAAACAATATTCATAAAATCTGTATTTTTGTTATTAAAATAGATATTACAATTATTGTATAATAAACAATAATGCTCAACATGACATGGTAATATAACCAGTGTCATATTTTTACTAAGTGTGAACAGATACCTTAAGAGGGGGTCTTCGCTAATAGCGATTACATAATAAGGGATAATTCCACAAGTGTGGTGTTGATCATGCGTTACACATGGGTATGGATTATAAATGATTGTATACATGTATATCCGTTGCTATTAATAATCACGATCATAAAGAAATAACAAGTAATATTCTAATCTCTAGCATGCCAATCAAAGTTCATAATGAACAATGTCTTCCGTCCGTTCATTTTGGTAAAAACCAATTAACCATTGAAAAGTTTATTAGAATATCTTGACATCATATGTCTACTAGTTCATCTTCACTTTCTGCATTTCTTGCTTGGACGCCCTTTGATGCATTGCATCAATGCTTTTCTTGTATACATATTTTGACTTGACCGAGCACTTATGGAAACCAAGTTCTTATTCTAATGTTATCATACAAAATAATATGTGTATACGTTTTATCTTTTTTCGACAAACAAAACATGAAAAAAATTAAATTAATTATATAGTTAATGTTATCAAGTCTAAAATCTGATAAGCTCATTGAAATGATACTAAAATAACATTCTGTGTACCGATGATTCAAAATTGTAGATTGTAGAATTTTTTTTCTTTATTCTGACAGAATCTAGCGACAATTAGAAGGCGTAATATAGGATATAAGCACTGATAGACATCAGCCGAGTTTGGCATGATAACAATAGTACATATGCTTCAAACACATATAAAATGATTGGTATACAACAACAGCAGATGGGTTGGGCAACTTTCAACATTATATAAAGCTGTTCCCAGGAATGTTTATCTTGTTATAACAAATATCACGCCATAGTTAGGATACTTTTCCATTAAGATCGTTAAAATTGTTATCAAGACATTGTGATCAAAGTTCCGATCAAAGTAACTTCTTTACTGAAATGCTTGTTTCCATAGAAATTGTATCAGTCTTCATCATTTTGATTTATATGTTTAGGAGAATGTCTGGTGGCATTCTTTCACGTATTGTCGTTCAATATATGAAGGGTACTTAATTATTATTGTAGGTTCATTACTGAATTTATTAAATAAATTGAAAAGAGATATACATGTATTATGCGAGCCTCTGGCGAGTAAGTTTAATTTAGTCGACGAGTTCAATAAATCTATAAATGAAACTACACGAATGCAATGTTCTGTTAATCACATATCCAAAATAAAAACTATGTTCAGTAAAATAATCAATTTTTCATTGACAAGTTTATAGTGTGACTAAAATTTCGCACGTCTTTACGCTATGTTGTTATACCGCAAATGACGTCACGTCATGCATTTTACGAGTAGACTCAATATTAAGACAAAGTTATAGCATAAAAGTGCAATGCCTATCTTTGAGGTTATGAGAGCAGAAAAACAATACCGCAATAATTATACAATGTATCATTAAAACAACAAGTTTTTGTAATGGATACAGTACTAGCTTTCTTCACAAGTGTCGTAAGAATACAGTTTGCTAGGATAATTAACACGTTGTCCGAGGCGAAGCCGATGATAAGATGTTGTTTTTTTCCTAGCAAACTGTATTCACGCCTTTAAAAAGACACTTTTGAAGAAAAACACGAGTAACTGTATCAGACTGATACCACGATTACGTGTAAAGACATGTCAAAAGAATAAACGTATTTTATAATAGATTAAAATAAATGTACATAATTGCTGAAAATATAAAACTAACAAACAAAAACATGGCCGTAAAGGTTTAGGCAGTGTGATGTGTATGCAAATTGTATTTACACGGACATTTCTTGCACTTTTTGTACCGGACAGAATTCGCTTTCATGAACTTCAAACATTAACTTTAAATGTTAAATAACTGTCTTTAGTAGAGAGTCATGTATACTAAAATCAAACTAGTTCAACATTAAAACAGACACCGAATTTGACGTCGTAAAATATCGAAGCGCCGCTAATTATCACACTTGCCGCTAAATATCGCAACTGCCGCTGAATGTCGCAAAACTGACTACTGTTAAATATCGCAATTCCAGCGTTTAAATGTCGAACGATTTTCCCTTTCCGTTATTTCGCGCAATTACGGTGTTCCGTTTGGACAATGGTGATATTTTATTTAGTCTGTACCCGCGATGCACGATGGCACGATGGTGAAAACGCGATGGCACTATGGTACGGTGGTGAAAACGATCGTGCGATGATAAAAACGCGATGGTACGATGGTGATAGCATCGCGTTTTCACCATCGTACCATCGCGCTTTCACCATCGTACCATCGCGTCTTTACTGCCATCCTGTTTTCATTATCGTACCATCGCGTTTTCACCATCGTCACATCGCGTTTTCACCATCGTGTCATCGCGCTTTCACCATATTTTAACTGATTGTAAAATACCCAAAATAATAGTCACATCGATTTGGTTGACAAAGTTGACTGTACATTTTGTTACTCAATAACGCAAAATTTATAACATTTTTAAAAAAAATCTAAATAAATATATCTGATAATCGTTTTTAATTATGATTTGGTATTAAATTTGTATTTAATATATTAAGATTAATCTTATATACAATTTGCTTTGATCTGTCATGAAATAGTTCTTTAGTTTAAGGAAGAAATATTAAAGAGAATACAAATAATCAATTAATCATAATTTATTTATTTATTTTTGTTGGCTTATTTAAAATAATTTATTTATTTTATTATTTTGATTATTTTAGATAATTAATTAATTAATTAATTTTTTATCTATATATTTTAAGAAAACGATACTGATTTTTCAGCCAGGTCAGTTTTTTAGAAAATAATTATGTAGTACATATGTCTAAAAAAAGAATAAATTAATGATTATATTATTTATTATTACACATGTATATATCACGCTTTATGCTCGTTATCATGAGTTGCAAAGATAAAATGACAAAACAATACTTTGCGTTATACGTAATTATCAACTGTGTTTTAACGTACTTTATGGTGTTATAAACAATTTATGTTTGAAACAAAATAACGTGGATATAGTCAGGGTTTGGGCGCCGACAGTAGCCGATGCAATGTGCGCATACCCATACCTTGTCAGTATCTCAAAAAAATAAGCTGACTTGTTTGATATGCTATTCTGCTTGTGGCCCCTCGGATAAGTATCGTAACTTATTTTAAATTAATCAAACAACGTATCAGGTTTACTTACCATATTTTTATGTTTTCCGGTTATCAATTTTCATGAAATATTTTGCCCCTTTTACAAATTATTGAAACCTTATATTATGTGCACTGCGTAGATTTTCGAATTATTTGTTTACCATTTATGTGTAAAATGCAAACAACCTTGCATTCAAAAGCCGGCAGGATTCAACTTGTTATCATAGTGTTGAGTTCTGAATGCTTTCTTGTGTACGTTTGTGTCCGTTTCTTTTTTATTATTAAAACAAGCGATCATTCATATTTTTTAATAAAACTAATAATATTATCATCATATCACGTTGTTTTTAGCTTAAGACTTCGTGTATTTATGAGAAATTTGTCTGAAATTGAGGACTATCAGTGGGGAAAACACATTTTGATATTCCAGTAAATATTGAGGAAATTTCATTTAAAATGGTGTTTAAGGATAATATAAAATGAAAATGTGTAAGATGTTATTTTATTTCATCTCGTGAACTTAAAAAAAATAGTATTCTCACTCATAGCTACGCAACTCGTGAGAATACTGTTTTTAAAGCTCACTCGATGAAATACAATTTCATATTACACAAAAAAAGAAACAAATATCCTCTATATCTTATCAAATCCCTCCTCTTTGTTAAATAATAAGAAATTCACAAACAGAAAACTTACAAAGTTTGGTTAGAAAGTATATACTTGTTGATGTTTAAGTTCTAGTGTCGATCGTAATCAAAACGCAACGTTTTGCTTTCATGACTTTGTAAACGTTTTGACATACTTTTTATTTCCCGAACATTAAAATGTTAATTATCCAAAGGTAAAATCCTTAAGTAAAATGCGCGCGCGCGTGTGTGTGTGTGTGTACGTTCTTTCAATTAAGGGAGGGTACATTACATTTTTATACTTAATTTAAAACTGTCGTACTGAAGTAACGTCTTGATAAATCCAAAACGCTGATTAAGTACTAGCTCTATTACTAAGATATCGTTATAAACGCTTGATACATATTTTGTTATCTTTTTATACATGTATATCAATATGACACAAGAATGAAAGGAAAAAAGCAATAAGATAATGCTTTTATAATGGATTTAAACCGTTTAAGATTTTTCTAACCGGCAGTAATTACTTAATGCGAAATAGATTGTCACTAATGTAACAATCTATAAATAATTGGTATTTTGCCTTCCGATGAATATCGCTAAAACTGTTCTTTTCGCAAAGGAAGCGAAAGTTGGTTAAGCTATAAGGTCAATGAGTACTTGTAAAAAAAGGAATTGTAACTGGACTTCGAATGTAAAATATATAAAGTCTTGAAAAGTTAAAATACTAGTATTTTCGAAGCTTCGACTCTTCAAAATATATACCATCTTACAACACGACCCATCACAAGCTTTATTTTTTTATAAATAAATGTTATTTTGCTCGATTTATAAATAAAATCTGGAAACAAAGTGATCCCTCGGAAGCATTAATTACAACAAAATTACAAAAGAATTGCAGATTCGGTTTGATTGACTCTGTACATGAAATTAACGAATACGTGCAACATCCCTCACGCCCCCTAACTCCGGCTTGTGCGGTACTCAATTCTCAACATTTAATAGTGCTGACATCAATGATCCCGAAGGACCAGAAAAATATAACAACACTGAAGTGAAGTACGTGGCAACAAACCTTTTTAATAGATTCTATTGCTGGTTGAAGAAGGGGGGCGATAAAATAACAAAATATACGTAATATTTTGAATGACATTCTTCTACAATGATAAGATACAAAATATGTAGCCTATATTATATCAAATACAAAGAAGTCTTTTGACCTATTCTGACTTCTTGATCTATTCAGACCTCCTTTTTTGTTGACGACTTTTTTCTGTATGAAAATTAAAAAAAAAATATTTACCTGTACTGTATTATTTATGTAACAGTTAATCTATTTTATCACTACAGACCTCCAACTAAGTATGCTTCGGTCTGTCTGTTTTAAGAACTTTGTGAAGTTTAATGAGCATCAGAGGATGGACTTTTCAAGTGATGGCCCTTTTATCCTTATCGGGGAAAATGGTTCAGGCAAAAGTTCCGTTTTAGAAGGTATCCGGCGGTGTTTGAAGTTGGACCTGAGTACATCATCATCTTCAGTGTATAATTCAAGAAAGATTTCTTATTTCATTTGCAATGTTGAAACTGATATTTCAAAAAGTAAGAAAAATGTTATATTCGGTATCGTGTCTATTCCTGGATATACCGAACAAAATACAGAAATGCAAAGACGTAATACCAAAGAAATGACGGAAGCTGAAAATAAGTCAGACGGATCTGAAATAGCAGGAACTCATATTGGACATAGGAAGATGAGTGTTGACGAAGACAAAAGAAGTCCAACTGGACGTAAAAGAATGAATGTTGAGGAGGAATTGTCCAACCAACAAGTAAAACGACAAAGAGTTCCAAGCATAGAAACGCATAAGTCTGGAATCATGGCACAAAACTTGAAGAGCAATGATATTATTCCGACGTTAGAATCTGACACAGTTTTAACTAGAAAGAATGCAACAGGAAATAGAAATGAATCAAAACGTCAAAGTAGCAGATGTTGGTATTATAAGTTTGCCATGAAGGATGATAAAATATTGATTAATTTAATTTATCAATCAACATCATCTAACAAAAAAGCAGATCTGACCGTTTCTAAAAGTTACATTCTACGGGACGATAATCAATTCAACGAAACTCTGTCAAAACAAAATCCCGACGAATCCGAAATTGAGACTTCCATCAAGTCAATATTTGGAAACCTTCACAATAACCGTAATACATCTCCAGAAGAATTAGAAGCATTATTGGGCTTATTAACAGAGGAGTTTGTATTTACGTTCCCTTTGCGTTCAATTGGTCCTTTACAATGGTCTAAAAGTGATCGTATCAATAAAGATCTTCGGGAGAAAAATTACGAAGAAGCTGAAAAGAGATGTGAAATAATAAAATATTTCTTAAAAAATTGCAAAGAGTTTGACACAGACAAGGAACAAAAATATTTCAGACAGTTACTATTGAAAGAGTCTGTTGACTACAAGTTCAAGTTAGACAAAGATGGCAAGATCCATTTATCAGAAGGTGAGTTTGCTTTGCTAAAAACACCACAAGGGATTTTAGAGGCAAAAGCATTTTCTATCCTTATTTCAAGCAAAAAATTCAAGACCATATTGCTTGAGGAGCCAGACAGAGGAATGCACCCACAATTAATGCAAAGAATGATTCAGATAATGAAAGAAGAGAAAAACAACAAAAGAGTAATACTTACAACACACCAGAAAGGGTTTGTTACACCATGGACAGTACCTGACATATTCGTTTTTAGGCACAGCGGAAAAGAAAATCAAATAATATCCTGCAAGTCTATACTTGGGGACGAAAAAGATGTTAATATGAAGACAATGAGATTATTAACATCGCATCATGTGCCAGACATTTTATTTGCAAAGAAAGCTTTGTTTTATGAAGGTGACTCTGAACAACTTTTTCTCGAAGAACTTAAGAGTCAAATTCTGACTGGAGAAAGTAGTATTACCTCAAAACTGTTAAATGCAGATAATGTTGTCACAGCAAACAATCAGCTGAAGGAGTGTCTGATGGAATATACGTTAATTAAAATGAACAATAAGGACAATCGTGAGTTTTATACAACAGTAGCTGACAATCTTAAGCTGGATTATTTAGTTATTGTAGATCGGGATGCTGTTCCGGGTATACATGGAAAAAATAAACCAAAAGACATTAGGAAACATGAAAGGGAAGCAGCAAAGTCAAGATCACAGGCGGAATGGAAAGTTATCAGAAACTCACTTATGCAATCAAAACATATATTTTTTTGGTTAGATGGCAGCATTGAAGATATGGTAACAGTGATGTGTGATGGAAACGGTGATCTTAAAGCGTCTCTTATAAAGCAAAAAGTGATCATAGATAAACAAGACAAGTCTTCCCATGACGGTGTTCGACGTAGTCAAATTTATGGAACAAAACTTTTTCTTCATGACTGCATTGGCATTGGGAATGTAAAAGAGAGTGTAAGATCCATTTTGGCCCACTGCAATCCAGACAACGATCTTGCTGATTTTATTAATATTCTGGCTAAGCAAACCCTATAAAAGAGTTTACTAATCATTCCTAGGTAGCTTGAAATATATAGATAGTATCTGCGATTTATTAAAATCACAGCATCAAAATACTGCTGTAAAGACAATGATTACATAACATATGAAAACATTTCTTTAGTCACAGCGACACTGATGTAAAATGTTGCACTTTTTCGTATCTCTCACTGTTGTTATATTGTTATATTTTTTCTTGTTTGACGTGATGTATGGTGCTAGGGACATGAGAGTTGTTGTATAATAACATTGTATGATGTACTGTATATATGCACATTATTGATAGAATACAATAATAGTGAAATGAATTATACTGAAATCTTTTTTAAGATATTAGATAAATTGTTCATTTCAAGTTGTTTCCTCAATAAAGAATGTTAGTGAAGAGATCACAATGATTCGAGTGTTTACTAAGCTTAAATGATTTTGAAAAACAATTTAAACTTTTTATACAGTTTAAATAAGAGAAGTAATTCAATATATACTATGCTTATGTAAAAAAATAATTTGCTGACAAAGAGTCCAGCTCTATGTTCGATGAATTATTTATCTTTCTATTACTAATAAACATTGTATTTATTTTGTTCATGTTTTTATATTTTATGTTGATGTCTGACATATTAAAATAAATACTGAGAAAATACAACGACAATTATTATAACTAATTTATATAGTAACGTTTTATTTTTAACTAGTATATCATGCATATTGATCAGTAGATTTCTATTCACTTCTCTCTTCCCTTGTTACGTGCACGTCTTTGAGGAGGCACAGGGCATTGGCAGAAGATTTGAAGAAGTAGAGATGGCAGAATAAATAAAGACCAGAACATGTGCCAATGTCATCACTGAATCCGAGGGGAGTGACCCTACAAGTTAGGTAGGAACGAAAAGAAAGAGAGAGCCCCAAACAGGAGGTGTCGGCTTGAAAGGCAGACCCAGTGCTTGACACAGCGGTGTATATATGATCAGTCACTGCTATGTCTTACACTTTTGCAATCACCTTGGCATACGTTGCTAGTTTTGACCAACGGTCACGTGTTACTTCTTCTTGTAACACTTTCCAACTTTTTAAATAGATCTACATACACAAATTAATTACTGATGAAATCTATATCATTATACCTATAATAACAACACAATTTCCTCGAAAATATCCGTTGTATAGAATACATACTCATATTATAAGTTGATGACAAACAGCATATTCTCATCTACTATGTACTTAGAGTTTTATAATAGTTTACACGAATATTATCTAATTAGAGACAACTATTAGGACCGATGCCATAATACTAGTCTAATGAAGACCAAATAAAGCGTTCGGCTTGATTAATCAGCCGAAGATCTAAATGTCACTGCAGAACAAAACACCAAGTGAGAACAAATTTGTCTCTTCCTTTGTGTTTACCAACGTTCATTAATCCAAGGATTTCCTGTCTTAAGGCAAGATAACCTTGAAGAGAAATGTTACAAAATCACAATATCAAAGATATCACAGTAAATTGCATCAGATAACTAGTACAAAATGCATAAATACAAATATTTGAATTCTTTTGTTTACTAACACAGTGTCTTTGATTATTTTGAAAAATAATCGTTATTTTGTCAGTTAGTGTTAATTTTAAGTATGATTACATTTTCTACACAAGACATTTATCTTACTTTTAAGGTCAACAGTTTTGAGGCCGACCGACAATTTACCTTTTAATTTAAATAAGCCAAATACAAATAATAATAATACAAATAACTGATTCTTTAAAATCCTGATTTCCTATCGTGTACAACAGTATCATATTAACAAGAGCTCTAGGTAGGACAGCAACGCTCGACTATTCTTAGTGCATGATAGTAAAAAAGCCTTGACAATGTAAAATTTTCTAAGTTAATAAAAAAGGCATTTTTTTCTTTAAATCTATGTTACAGTTATAGGCACTGAAGAGAGAGAGTCCTACAATAATGCTCTCAAAGAAGAGTATAAAATTTCAACTTGTTTCAAAGACAGATGTCAATAGAATATGAAAATATCGGAGGTGGTATGCAAACTTAAACGTAAATTCTAAGTTCTAAGAAAACTGGCATTATTCTGCCAAATGCTTAATAGAGTTACCTCCTCCTGTCTACAAGTTGGGGTCATGATGGTGAACAAGTGTGCAAAGTTTCAAAGCCATATGTCAATGGACTTTGAAAATATGTGAGGTATTACAAAAACTTTTCGTAAATTCTAAGTTGAAAAAGGGGCATAATTCATCAAAATGCTTGATACAGTTACCTCCTCCTGTCTACAGGTTGAGGTCATGATGGTGAATTTCAATGGGTTTTGAACATATTTAAGGTATTACAAAAACCTTAACATAAGTGGTTACGCCGACCCCGACGCTGACGCTCGGGTGACTTCAATAGCTTTACTTATTTTTATCGAATAGTCGAGCTAAAAATGATTGAGGGGTACAAAACACAAAATATTTTGAAGGATGTTATAAAATTCAAAAGATATTGCAACTCCATCTCATGTTAAGTATTCACAAACAAAACGTCTCTCTATCTTTAACTACAATTTTAAATTTTAAATGTTCACTTAACATATGCACACTAATGCATTACCTCCACTTTGGTAAGTAAACAAATAGGCTAGAATTAATGTCAACTGCAATGAAAGTAAGGGGCGTGTGTTCAAACCCCAGTAGGGTAAACGTTTTGTTTTCTTTTTTCTTTTCTTCTTTTATCATTATCTATGTGTCTGTCAGACTCGCTCTTTGAAAAGTAAATATTTAATTCTTTAATTATTTTAGCTATTCATTGGCAAAATGATGTCAATTTAATATGGTCTTATAAAAACAGAAAAAATATGGTCTTATAATACAGAACAAATATGGTCTTATAAAAACAGAAGTAGACGATAAAAGATTTTTAGTTTGACAAGATCAACCATTAAACTTTTAAGAAAAATTTAGAGTGAACACATTATTATTGACTTTTAGTCCTGTTATAATGACTAACATAAAAAATTCAATGACAAACACCGAGTGATTATAAAAATACAAATATTAGCTGAGAAAATATAAAGATTACATGGCAGAACGAAGACAGAAAGATCAAAATAACCAACAAGGTAAAGTTATATCAGAAAAAAGTTATATCAGAAAAAGATAGAAAGAAATTTCAAGAAACCATACATGGAATTTAAGAGTTATTGTCACCATATAGAAACAAAAATAAAGAAAAGGAGAGACAAAAAACTAAGAAACAACAAAATGCATTTATCAACATACAAAGGTAATTTTTGCGGAAAAAGAAATTACAAATGAAGCATTGAAACCGAGGCAGCAAAACAAATGTATTGCTGCAGGTGCCGCATTTAGAACAGAAAATGTTGGATGTTTTTTTTCGATTCTTTGTGATTTCGAATGAAGAACCCTTAGTGTTCAACACGTTTGGTCACAGTTGAGGAATTTTCGGCTGAAGACTCTGACAAAACTGTAAGTTCTTTCACCTGCATCGGAAACCTTGCTATTACTTGACAACATCGATCATGAGACAGTATTAAAAAAACATATTCAGGACTAGAATCCGTGATTAATTATCTATTAATTATCTATTTTTACATGAGACAATGTCAAGACTATCTACTAGAGTGTCCGGGCTGGAATCCGAGGTATACTCGGGCTATTCGGCTGTTTCTGGACTAGCATCCTAGTTTTATTTTAATTTGTTTTTTTAACTATTTGAAAAAACGTGTTCATGCGTTTTGACTTGTATACGAGTTCTATTGTATATTCTAAACTACAGCATTTGCCATGGGACAATGTCAAAGCAATTTGACTTATTTTATCATTGAACAACGTGCCGCAGTAACATTTAATTTTGACCCTGTTGAACATCGACACCAGGGGTCTAACGGATTCTGATCAATTTTCAACGTTGAAAATCGACCCCTCTACGTTGTATAATGACCCACGCGTGTAAAAGTGACCCAAGTTGAAAAATGATCAACTACAGACTTGCCATTAGAGATAAAATAATAATGCCAAAACATGCCTATAATTGGTCATAGTATGAACAGAAATATTTCTGTATTCCTTTCAGATTTTCAAGTGATAAAAATATATTTATTCAATAAAATCAAGTTGAACAGGAGCTAAATTAAATAACATTTTGCCAATCCATCGGCAAAAACTGATAATGGACGGCTAGTTACATGGTACTTATGTAGTGAACTATAATAACATTGCGAAATAATATATGTTTATATTTTATCCGCTATAAAAGGCAGTCACTTGCTATTATTAAAGTGAATGCATCTACAGATATCACACCATTTAAAACCCATCTGTCCCTATAAGAACGATAAGGAATTAAAACCGCCGTGTTATTGGAGAGGTCATCAGACCTCTCCATAGTGTTCAGACTGATCGCTGGCGGCATCCATTTTTGCGTATATGATTGTAGTAAATGAATCTCATTTACAGCTCTAAACTATTAGGAGCAGTCTACAAAATGTGTTTCGCGCATGCTCCGTTTCAAAATACGACTTAATTTAAACGAAAAATTAACATCGAAGTGGACGAATCGGGACATAGAAAAATCGGAAAATATCATTTACGTTACTTAGCGCTACGTAGATTTTCATACCGTTCTAATCTTTTAAACTGTACAAATCGATTACAGTATTGTTTTCTGAATAGCGTTTTACTATTTCTTGTTCCGATAAATAGTAACAGTGACGAAAAATAGTAACAGAGAACATTATAGCTACAATAACACCATGCACTATTATAATGACCGAGTGAACCGCGTACCGAAATTTTGCTGCTCCTTAAACGCAACGGGGATTTTTGGCGCAAATGGCAAAATTTGACACAAGTTTTATTTTCTTAAAATATTGTGGTTGGAGGCATGCAGCTTTATATTCTGTTTATTCCAATCAAATGATATACAACATTTTTTATGTAAATCCTGGACTTAAAATTGTCTGATAAACATACTTTATGCCCGTTTTGGAAAATTTAGAGGAAATGTTTCCATATATTTGACAAAACATTAACCGAAAATATGCTTATTGAATTTTACAAGAAAATTTTATTTTGATACTACTTTTAATATACATATCATTTATTTTAAATTTAGTTCCCTTTGTTGAAAAAGTTTCCCTAATGCGCCAAGAAAAAAATCCATTTCTCCGGTATATAATCTTTCAAAACATTAAAAAATGAGGTGTAAAACAAACTTTCATTATGATACTATATATTCAATTTATATAATAAATTATATTTTGTTAAATAATTGTTATTTTTAACCATTCATTGTGTCTTTTTTTAAAGATTTTCAAATTAAACAAATCTTCTACAGCAGCAAAAATACCTCTCGCATGGTTCTTTTTAAAGAAGCAAACTTTTATTTAAATCTCTTATAAAGTCGGAATGCGAGTTCATTGATCAAGGGAAGTAACCGCTGCGAGAAGTGTAGGGTATCAGTAACGGTTATTCCCCTGGTCAATACAGAAAAGTGAATAGCAAGGTGCGAAGACGTTGATGTAGCAGACGTAAAATATTTACTGGCATGAGATAAGACGCCGTTGACTGTGTACATGAATTTAGGGTTAAATAGAAATGTTGAGTAGGACAAGAAAACAAGTCATAAATTAAAGTGCACAACTTTTATGACCAAATGCATACCTTATTTGAGTACATAGTAATGTATAACTATCGGTTTTAGGCACGGGAAGATATTAATATATCTATGGGTATACAGTAGATCATTTTATTTATACACACCATATGAAATATATTATCGTTCTAAACACAATGTTAAGAGAATATTTCCTTAAACCACGGCTAGCTACAAACATTCTTATGAATTTCAACAGTTGAGTATACCATTAGTAAATTGACCATTATCATTGGTCAAAAATCCTGTGAGGAAGTCTCGATGGGCATGTCGGACTCATACAACATAGACCCATCAGTTGGAAATCATTGTCTTAATCTTTTGTATCGAACATACAGATTATCTTGCCTTTTTCGCCGAAGCAGTAGGAATAGGCCTTGACTCTGCTAAGTTATGTTTGTGAAATCATTTTTGTGACTCATATTTGAGAGATTCTGTTTCTTCTAAGCGTTTCTCGACTACAAACAAACGTTTGATAAAATTTAAATTACCGTAAAAATAACCCTTATCTGATAAAAATTTAACGAATGATCAGTTCTCAAAGACTTTTTAATCAAAATTAAATTGTTGGCAGTTGGTTCAGTTTTCAATATTTAAAAAAAAAACCCATAGGGTATAATTTAAACGTGCTAAAAAATTTAATGTTACACCGGACAAGAATCTGTGTTTTGTTTACACATTCAAATTGTTTCACATACCATTTCCATGGACATACCTATTAATGGTTAATTATCAAAGCCTTTTAAAAAATAAACATAATTATAATTTTGAAACGACCAACTGCTTCACAGGATAAGCAGCTGTGATATGTCAGTTTTGTATATTTTACAACTTGTACACAGGTTTTGGGGGCAGATCTCTGAAATTTTTCTTGGAAATAAGAAGTGAGTTAGGTAACAGATAATTTAATCTATAATTGATTTTTCATTTTTATTTTGAGACATTCCTTTTACTTATTCTTATTATGCAAATGGACGAGAGTGTATAAATTATTTAAAACCTTTATTCGTTGGTGTACGAACAAGGTGTTCGTTTTGCTACTTTTGTCTTGCAGGAAACGAAACATGAAGGCCAACTGCAAACTGAAGATGAAGCACATAAAGTGCAATCTGTTACAGTGCAATTTACTCTAACGCTAGAGAAATGAATACAAATGAAACGGAAGTCTTAAATATAAAACGCAGACAGCAAAATCATTTTAAAAATGATCTTTATAACGTTTCGTCAACTTTTTAATCTTTGCTTTGTGATTATAGTTGCCCATAACTTAAATTGATGATTAGATGTTATTTTTCTTGGTTCATCACCTTTTCTGTAAGCATCCTATAAAAAAACAAGAGCTGGTGTTTTTGATTTGTTTTAGACTGAAAACCATAATGTACTGAAATCTACAGTCGTATAAACATTCCTAGAGAATAACGCGTGTTTACTTATTGTTTAAATAACGAACATATGTCATTTACTGTGAATATCATGCTTTTTTCCATTGTTATAAATATAACGAAGTAGGCCAATAATACTTATTAAAATACTATGAAGGGAGAAATAATTTAACTGATTTTTACCCATGAATGAATTCAAGCTGTAAAACAACGATATGTAATGTCTGTGTTTATATACACCAAATTATTTGTATATCGTATGATTATTATCGAAGGATGTAAAATGATTCTAGTCTCATGTTGCATTGTATATTATGGGCCGATGGCCTTCTTATGAAATAAATCCGATGGCCTTCTTATGAAATAAATATGTTGTAGTTGTTGTTATTTATCAACTGAACGACATGTCATATCAACCCTTTATCAACTTATATATTTATTGTTTCGCCCTTTATCTTTCACAAGCTATGCAAATTGTAATATTTTTACATCGAACCATTTGTTGGGCATTGAATTATATGCACATAGGATATTTTATGGCCGAGATGATCGGTTCATAACGCCCCTTGTGAAAACAAAGAATTCACTAACTTTTTCATATCAGCTTAATGTATGCCATTGTCATTGTTTTATTCCCGTGAACTCCACAACAATGAACTCAAGTTAATCAACGATGCTTCATCTACGTATATTCTTTGATTGACCTACAAGAGTAATGCTTATATTTTGGTGAATTTGTCTATAAACGGCTTTACTTTGTTATGAATGGATGTATTGTATTATTGGAAATAAGAACACTAAAAACATTACTTTAAAGTAGAAAAAGCTGAGTTTTACCTAAAACTGACCTTAACCTTTAAGGTCAAATTATTTCTTTTTGCTAAAATGTGTCATATTTTGGTAACTTATTGATGTATTTGATACAGACTTGAACATAACAAGACATAAAATTGTCATGTTTTGCAACTACTGTATAACCTTGACCATTAAATGATTTTAATATTTATTGTCAAATTGTTAAATTGTGCCAATGTTGAACAACCTTGGCATCATTTGATGTTTCGTAAACTTTCTTTGGCATAGCTACCTTTTCGTTGATATATATAAGTTGGAATCTAATCATAAAATTTACCTTGACCTTACCATGACTTCGACATCTATGGTATATTTTTTTTTTCTAAAACTAGCTATTACTTATTTTAGTAATGGAAATATTTGATTGATGTTTAAACAAACCAACACTTACTATACACTTGCTATATTAATCAATTTAGTAACGACCTTGACCTTCAAATGTCATAGACATTAAAGGCGATATTATTGAATTTGTTAAAATTGTCATAATTGTGTTAATTATAGACTGATTTTGATTGATGGTTTGACTAACAACCACTTAGATTTAAAATGTCAAGTCGGGCAATTCAAAATCATTATGTAATTTATTAGAAAATAAAGTTATGTTATTTTAAAAAAAGAAAGAATAAAACAGCAGCTTTGGTTTAACATGTTCTTATGTAAAGATTGTTAAAGAAATAATTATGTACACTATTAGGTGTCGTTTTGTGGTATTGACTATTGATTTTTCTAAATATAATATATTATGCTAATCAATAGTCTTCTTACGTAATATGACATTGACTTTTCTAAAACAAATATTGTGTTTATCTGAACAAGTTGTTTGGGTCATTTAATTTATAAAACATCAAGAATTAACTCAGATAATATTATGCAAGGCATAAATCGTATTAAGAGTAAGTATTTTATTTTAATATTTTCTTCTTAATTTACGTTGGTGTTTTATCATTTTTGTTTTTATTTTGCTATTTTATGAAGTTTTTTAAGTTGTTCATTTAAACCGAAAGTTCAGTGTTTGGTATATACGTACTTATTGTTAACGAGTTTCTTTGTGAACATATTATTCGGTCGTCACATAACTTAGATAGTTCTTATCTCAAATAAAGAACAGGTTAGTAACAAAGAAAACAGTACAGCTCACTACAGCCGCGGTGATAGCTCTGCCCAATAGTTATTAAGTTCTTAACTCAAATAAAGCAGGGATATAGCCTTAAAGAATACAGCAGAGTGATATTTCTAACATTTCTTATCTCAAGTAAAGCACAGTGACAGTCTCATGTGATATAGTATATCCCAGACATCCCAGAGTGATTGCAATATCTTATATCTCTTATCTTAAAAACGCAAGGATAACAGTTCAGCTCACTAAACTCACGATGACGGCTCTGACTAATAGTTCCGAACTCAAATAAACCATGGTGATAGTCTCCATGGATACAGTTTAGCTCACTAAACCCGCGGTGACAGCTCTTTCTTAAGGTTCTTCTCTCAAATAAATCATGACAATAGCCTCAAGGAATACAACAGAGCTCACTAAACCCACGGTAATAGCCCTAGGTAATATCATTATCTTATTATTTCATTGAAGTTGTAATTGTCAATGACTCTCTTGATTGGCCGACTGCCTTTAATTGATTGGTTAAAATGTCTTCAATTTATAATGCTGTATAAACACTCTTCTATCAGAAGCTGAAACAAAACATAAATTAATTTTAAAGACTTTTATGTTGATTCTATTGAGTAATTAATAAATGAATTATCGCAAAAAGGGATTTTTCACCGATAAATTAACAGAGTATGTGCTTGCTTAGAAATTTAACAGCATCATTCCTGACTTTTACATATATAATTCGGTCGCCACATAACTTGTGTATTTAGCATTTTTAGTAAAATTGTTTGAATCTTGAATTATATTTTTTATAATCCCATAAAGAAAACAAAATCATCATCGAACCCTTAAATTGTCCAATTTTAAAGACACTAAGCTAACTGTTGATGGAATTCGGCAGGAATGTGTATTTCAAGCAGGAAATGATTAGCACTCAAGTTCACATGTGTGAGTAATTCAACTTCATAACTCTGAATTATTTGTTTCATGTATAATGAATTTATAAATAGGAATCTACAGATGCCTTGTTGAGTTATTGCCCGTTGTCATTTTAAATATACTGTATTTGAGAAGCAAAAGTTATGTCCGGAGCAATATCTTAGTAAAGAAAAGGCAAGGATACCTTCCTTTGAGGTTCACCAATTCTACATATTTTAAGCATGCGGATCTTAGAAGTACCGTGATTTTAAGTATATTGTCGTGAAATCTTTATTAATATATACATGTTTATCTGGCTATTACCATTAGCAATGAGTTATGTAAATCATGTTTCTTCCATCAGTGCATTCACATTATATAATGATCAAAATTTGAATGCTTCACATGACCTAATCATGCTTCTGGAATCTTTAATTAAAGAAAGATGATAAAAACGCATGTTGATGTATCTTAAATGTATAAAATTACAATCACTATAAATACATGTATAATAAATTGATAATAATCCATCGTTGGTACTCAGTAACAAATAATCTTTTGTTATGTAAAAATGCTCTAAATCTACAAATTTTGTTTCTGTTGTTTCAAGTGTTCATGTGAAAAATTAGTTATCAATAGAGTTTTAGTTTTAATGATAGTACAAATTTGATATAACTTTTACATATTGAAAACCTTATAGCTTTAAAATGTAAATGCATTGTGATTTTTATTACCGAAATCAAATTTCAAATAACTTGTGTGAAACACATGTATATCAGTGTACATGTGACAGGTTTACAATGATCATAATTCTTTTTAAAGATAAAAATGTAACAGGAAGAAGAATAACATAAGGCAATATTGGATTTAGCGGTAATCGATACCATTTTTTGTTCTTTTTATATATTATGGTTTCGAGACATTTTGACCTACACGTTTGAAAAAAAAATGTAACTATACAGCAAATCATACCACACACATTAATTCCCATTGTAAAATTTTATTATATAATTTTTATACATGTATAGTCAAAAACTTATAAAGACATTAAAATCCCTGCGTATTATTTGTATGAATGACTTTATCTTTTGATAAAAAGCATACGAATATACGAATAAGATCTATTGAAATGTATATATAGATAGTTATTTAATTTTCATATCTTCGTAAACGTCTCCAAAGATTATGTATATCAAAATATTGAAATATGATTTACAATGTGGCCATACCACATGACTTTTAGGGTACTGTACACGAAGAGTTTTCACCTTATTCGGGTATGATTTTGGGAAATAACTTTGCTGTTACTCAACCGATTTTGATCAGATACGGCGCAGAATAATACCAGCTATCATATCATCTACCCACGGTTAATCAAAATTTGTAAACCCCTGAATAATTTTTGAGAACATTCGAGTACAGTTTTGTTCATAGCTGGGGCCAAGGGGAATGGTATTACCATTACCGATTTTTAGCAAGTCTTCTGGGTTTTTTTCGGCCGGAGGTCGTCTGATTTCGATTGGACTTCCTATAAAATTTACAAAAACTGAATATATGTTAAAATTCCATTGGTCCTTTTAAAATAAGAATCTGAAATCTAGGAATTTAATTGGCCATTGTAAAATAAGTAAACTAACACAAAGGATTTTTCTGCCATTGTTTAATTTTTTTATTAATCTAAAGGAGTTCTAGAAACAAATCATTTACATTCATAAGTTCTTTTACTATCAAGTTAATTTTTAGATACTTAAGTTCTGTTTAACTATGCCTTCTCCTACACATTATAATTCTAGATAACAATGCATCCAAAGATTGTTTTACGCTGCTTAAATGAGTCATAATTGTTTTTAAAAAAATGACGAAACCACCATTCCTAAACAAAAAACAGTGTTTCGGGGCTAACTATAGTAATTTTTCACTGTTTGAGGCCTCAAAACAGATATGGGGTCGAAAAGCCGTCAAAACACGTGTCTATAATTATGAGGTAAAGGGTTAACAAAAATGATGAAAAACCTTGAAATTACCCAAAATTAAGTTTTTCCACGTAAACATGTGGCCTTTCACCTAATTTTGGTGAAAAATTGTTGTTTTGTAGCATTCTTAATTTCTGTAATTACTGTAATTAACCCTTTCTCTCGTATTTAATCCTTTCTCTCGTATATTAAGCATATTGTAAAAATGGCCGTTTTCATTGAAAAGCCTCCTGTTACAAGTTCAAACTGCTATGCAACTATAAATAATGCTTCAATACTAATCAAACTTGGCACAAATGTTGACTGGACTATTGCCTTTGTAACGACATGGGGTGGTTTTTCACTGTTTGAGGCCTCAATAAAAGGGAGGGAGTCGAAAAGCCGTCAACACCCGTCTATATGAAGTAAAGGGTTAACAAAAAATGATTAAAAAAAACCCTTGATTTTACCCAAAATCTAGTTTTTCCATGTTAACATGTGGCCTTTCGTCTAATTCTGGTGAAAAATTGTTGTTTTGTAGCATTTTTAGTTTTTTTTATTAACAAAAAATGATGAAAAACCTTGAAATTACCCAAAATCTAGTTTTTCCATGTTAACATGTGGCCTGCCACCTAATTTTGGTGTAAAGTTGTTGTTTTGTAGCATTTTTAATTTCTGTAATTAACCCTTTCTCTCATGAGCATATTGTGCAAAATGTCAGTTTGCACTGAAAAGCCCCCTGTTACAAGTTCAAACTGCTATGAAACTATGAAAAATGCTCCAATACTAATGAAACTGGGCACAAATGTTGACTGAACCAATATTTTTTCAAGGACATGCTAAGTTTTATATTTCCTGTTACCATGGCAATTAGGGGTCATCTCAAAATTACGAGAAATCACTTTTCTGCGTAGATGTTTTCCATGAAAATTGATTTCAAAGTACTTCAACTTCTCAATGGATTGAGATAGTGTCGAAGGCTTTTTACACAATAACTTACGATCGACCATGGGTTATTTTTAGCCTCTCACAAGTTCAAATTTTTTGGCGATCAGGGGGAAAACTGCCCCCTTCGAACCCTCTAAACAGAAGGGGGCACATCCCCCTTCTGACGACCCCCTAATGTACCTTTTGATAGGGGGCGGCACCGAAAAATTATCACTATTTAAGCAGAATTTCCCAAACGAAACACCGTGTTTGGGCCTAACTAGTGTAATTTTTCACTGTTTGTTGCATCAAAAGGATGGGGGTCGAAAAACCGCCAAAACACGTCTATAATTATGAGGTAAAGGGTTAACAAAAAATGATGAAAAACCTTGAAATTACCCAAAATTTAGTTTTTCCATGTTAACACGTGGCCTTTCACCTAATTTTGGTGAAAAATTGTTGTTTTGTAGCATTTTTAATTTTTTTTATTAACCATTTCTCTAATGAGAATATTTTGAACAATTGCCGTTTTCATTGAAAAGCCTCCTGTTACAAGTTCAAACTACTATGAAACTATGAAAAATGCTTCATTACTAATCAAACTTGGCACAAATGTTAACTAGACCATTGCCTTTGTAACGACATGCTATGTCTTAAATTTCCTGTTACCATGGCAATGAGGGGTCATCTCAAAATTGCCAGAAATCACTATTTTTCGTAGATTTTTTTCCATGAAAATTGATTTCAGAGTGCTGCAACTTCTCAATGAATTGAGCAAGTGTCAAAGGCTTTTCAGCGTTGGTTACATATTACATTACGATCGACCTGGGGTCATTTATAGCCTCTCACAAGTCCAAATTTTTTTGGCGATGAGGGGGACTACTGCCCCCTTCGAACCCCGCAAACAGAAGGGGGCACATCCCCCTTCTGACAATCCCCTGATGTACCTTTTTGATAGGGGCGGCGCTGAAAAAGTGATCACATTTTTAGCAATATTTCCCAAACGAAAAACAGTGTTTGGGGCCTAAATAGGGTAATTTGTCACTATTGGAGGCCTCAAAAAGGATATGGGGTAGAAAAGTCGTCTAAACACGTCTATATGAACTAAAGGGTTAACAAAAAATGGCGAAAAACCTTGAAATAACCCAAAATTTAGTTTTTCCATGTTAACATGTGGCCTTTCACCTAATTTTGGTGAAAAATTGTTGTTTTGTAGCATTTTTAATTTTTGTAATTAATTCTTTCTCTCATGAGCATATTGTGAAAAATGGCCGTTTTTATTGAATAGCAACTTTTCCCAAACGAAAAAGTGTTTGGGCCTAAATTGGATAATTTTTTCACTTGAGGCCTCAAAAAGGGGGAGGGGCTCGAAAAGCCTTCAAAACACGTCTAACACGTTTGTAATCACGATTTACCTATGTGTGTACATGTTATTAAATAAACTCTGTTCTGTACAAGTTTGCTTCTTTTAAAAGAAGCATGCGAGAGGTCTCTTTTGCAGCTGTGGAATATTTGTTTAATTCGAAAATATTTGGGAATATTTGTTTGCATAAAAGGCATAATGAATGGTTATAAATTACAATTTTTTAACAAGATATAATTTATTATATATATTGAATATAGTATAATAATGAAAGTTTGTTTCATACTAAATTTCTTTTAATGTTTTGAAAGATTATATGCCGGAGAAATGGACTTTTTTTTGGCGCATTAGGGATACTTTTTCTACAAAGGGGACAATTTATGTTATGTCATCAAACTAAATCGGGCATAAAGTATGTTAATCAAACAATTTTAAGTCCCAGATTTACATAAATATGTGTATATCATTTGATTGGAATAAACAGTATGTAAAGATGCATGACTTCAAACTTGAGTAAAATTTGTGCTATTTGCGCCAAAAATACTACGTTGCGTTATTTAGTCATACCGGTTTAAAAGTTAAAGGAGCAGCAAAACTTCGGTATACGGTTCACTCGGTCATATAATAGTGCATGGTGATATTGTAGCTATAATTTTCAAAGTGACTATTTATCGAACATGAAATAGTAAAACGCTATTCAGAAAACAGTACGGTGATCAATTTATACAGTTTAAAAGACTAAAACGAAATGAAACACCCACTTAGCGCTTAGAAACGTAAATGATATTACCGCTTTTGCCATGTACCGATTTGTTCACTTCAATGCTAATTTTTCGTTTAAGTTAAGTCGTATTTTGAAGCGGAGCATGCTCACAACAGTTTTTGAAGACTGCTCCTAATGATTTTATGCTTTTCACTACAAATCAGATACGCAAAAATGGATGCCGCCAGCAATCAGTCTGAACACTGTGGAGAGGTCTGATGACCTCTCAAATAACCGCTGAAGATTGAATGGCTTGTTTATTATGAATGTGTGTCAAAGAACACGTATATTTTAGATTAGAAAGCTTACGTTCGGCTCTTTTTTTTAGGTTTCTTTCGTATTCGAGAATTACGTCAAAACGGAATGGTATTTTGGTATTTTATATCTTACCTATAGATTAAGTAAGATTTTGTCAATATCGTACGTATGCTTTTAGTTTTTCTTGCAGGTATACAGTGGAAAAATACCGAAACCTAATTGTGATATTAGTAAAATATGCTCTTTACCCCCCCCCCCCCCCAGTGACTTAATATTCGCGAAATTAGCGGTCACTATCATTGCACGAAAGTTTATCTCCGCGAAAATGCAATCCTTATGAAAAACGCAAAATATTGTCTCCGTGAAAGTTTCTGGGAATACAGTATTTATAGTAATGGACAAGGTTTTGTTAATTCGTAGATTCGGTTATTTCGTATCGACAAAATGTCATTTATAAACTTTCTATTAAAATTTCGATTTGATTAAACTTCAATTACTTAAATTTTTCTATGAGCTAAAAGGCATTCACACTAATAACAATAAAAGAATTCATGACGTAAAAAAGAACTGACACGAACACAATTGAGTAAGAAATAAATTGTTATGTTTGTAGTTCTTATTTGCTTCTTTATTTTTAAAGGATTTACTTCAGACTTTACATGTTGTTTCTACTCAAAATACTTCAAATGTGATTCTTTCACATAAATAGCGAACATATGCATATGAATTCAATATTTCAAAACTTTAAACGGAAATTCAATAATAGACCAAATATCAAAATCCTTGTGATTCTTTTTCCATGTTTCCTAAGATACGATGCAAATGAACCAGTTTTAGTTAGTCCAAGTATCTTTTTTAAAGATAATTCTTGTTTCCACTGTTTCATAGAACAATGAACCCTAAATCTTATAGATTGCTATGTATCTTGTAAATGCAGTGGTGTTTTAGCATATTTCATCATGGTACGGACAACACTGTTATTTTAAAGAATACGGTACACATAGATTTTCTGTCGTTTTAAAATATATCTGAAAATATAAATGAAAGTTTTTCTTCTTCTTCAAATTAACATATCTTATTTAATCATACGAGAACCCCGGGACTTGTATGTTGCAAGGTATCATGATACTTACCGCTTGATGCCAACATAATTATTTAAAGAAGAAACTAACACTTAAATAGAATTTGGCGCACAATTCGATTATAAAATGTTGTGCAATCTATACAAGTTACAACTGAAGAAGTGACCGATAGGAATTTGAGAAAACAAAATAAATATTGATAATTAAGATCTAACTTTTTTAAGAAATGCGATTTTACTCACACTTTTTATGTTACATTTAATCCAAACGGTGTTAATTAAATTATGTAGTAATATATTATAGTAAATTACATTAATAGATAGAAAATCAGTCAAAAGGCAATATGTAATTAGAATTTTCTATATTTTCATTGATTTAATACCTTCATTTTTAAAATAAAATATTGATGTGTTTCCTAATAACAGCGACTATCACTTTGACAAATCAGAACGTTGTAGAATTCTCACAAAAGTACACTACTGTAAACAGACGTACGCTACTGTTAGCACTGAATGAATGCCTTCAAAGGGCTCTCTTGTCGTTTAAATTATTGCCAACAGCTAGCATGGGAATAAGCCAATATAAAGATAAAATTTACTTCTAGAAGCTTACTAAAGTTTTTGAACTCTTGCCCGAACTTTAATGTAGACCGAAACAGCATTTATTAGCCAAAAATTGACGGACAATTAAACTATGATAATTGTCCGAATATTGTTACATGTGCTAGGTTCTAGGGACTTAAAAGGATGTTACCGAGGAAGTTCAAGGGTTTGCGTCATCATCTAATACAAATCGCTCTCGGACCCGATGTTATCTTCATAACCTCTGTTTATTTGATATATCTTTAATTAAAAATATCTAGTTCATGTAGCCTCGTTCTGATTTTCAAGTATTTATGTCAAGTCTATATTGTATTCATCCTGATCTTTTTTTCATTTCCGATGTCAAAATATACATATGTTATATATATATAATATAAATAAAGGAGGAAAAGAGGTGGATTTAAAAATTAATTATTGAAAAAAAGGACATTTTAAATATAAGTACTTCTAAACGTAAAATATCAACATAACACAATGAACACTATGTACAAGGGGTGTTCCAAAATTAATGTAACTCGGGTTGTATCTCGTAGAAAATCGTACTTTATGTAAACTCAAATCCAATACACGTCGATAGCGTAATAGTATTGAGTAGTATTGATCAATATCTCGCTAACAATTACACTAACCTTGGTACTAAGTACATTGTTTTGCAGAGAACTCGTTACACTCACATAAATATGGTTGGAAAGGGGTGAAATTAGGGCCTATATCAAAGTTAGGTCTCTGCTTGGCTTAAAGGCGAAGGATATTCATGGCGAGGTGTACGTTATTTATGGGGAGGGTCAAATATCGTATTTGACTGTTTGAAGGTGGGTTGGTCGATTTAAGTCGGGACACCAGCAGCTGAAAGATGCTGCTCACACAGGCCCCCTGCAACAACAACGACAAAACTTAACATTGAAAACATTTGACAAATTCTGAAGAAAGACGCAAGGTACACTGTCAGACAGGAAGCTAGAATGACAAACTTGCCTTTAGCACGCGTTCATTGCATTTTGAAAAAAAAAAACACAAAATTTTGTAACTGTGTGTTCCGTACGATTTAAAAATAAGATGATGAAATATGCTTAAACATCACTGCATTCAAAACATACATTAGACATAGTAAATCTATAAGAGTAGGAGTTCATTTTTCTATGAAACAGTGGGGAAAAACAGACGACTTGCTAGAAATCGCTTGTTGTGATAAATGTGTGTGAACCGTTCCCCTCGGCCACGGCAATGAAAAAATTGTACTCAAATGTTTTCAAAAACCATTCAAAGGTTTTTAAAATCTTGATTAACCGTGGGTACCTGATATAATAACAGGCACTCTGCTCCTTATCTGATTAAATTTGGTTGAGCAACAGCAGAGGTTTTAGTCAAAAACATACCGGGATCGGGTGAAAAAAAATCAGCGTGTACCGTACCCGAAATGTCACGTGGTATGGCCACATTGTTTAATGGGATATTTTATTTACTTTATGTGCTTCTTATTTCTTTTAAGCTTAACAATGCTGCGGTCTATTTGTTTCAAGAACTTCGTAAGGTTTGAAGAATATCAGTTGCTTGACTTTTCGGAAAGTGGACCTTTCATTTTCATAGGTGAAAATTGTTCGGGAAAAAGCTCTGTTTTTGAAGGTATCCGGCGATGTTTGAAGCTGCAGTACAGTTCATCAATATCTTCAGTTTATGATTCAAACCAACCATCATATTTCATTTGCAACTTTGAAACAGGTTTCACTGAAGATATTGAAAATAATATAATATGCGGTATAGTTTTACTTCCACCGACAAGCCAAAAGCACAAAGAGTGTGATGAAGATATCGAAAAACCAAATTCTGAAAATGAGATGAGTTGTGGAGAGAAACCAGATAGAAAACGAAAGAAACGAAAAAAATCAAGCAGTGTAGAAGAAACACCGATTCCAAAACAAAAACGTCAAAGAAAATCAAGTTTAAAGAATGAAAAGGGGCTTAGTGTAGAACGAACCTCAACGAACAAAAAAACATCGGATCGATTTTGTAGTGGAGAAAATGTTAAGCAATATAATCCAGTAAGACAATATAATACAACACGCTATTACAAATTTGCAATGAAATGCGCTGAATGTGATCCAGTGTTTATCAATTTAGTTGATAAATCTGAAGATGGAACTAATCTTATTATATGTAAAAGGTATAAAATAAGTCCAACTGACAATAAACAAGCACATAAACAATTCAAAAGCACAATTTTAGAACAAAAGTCAGAAAGCATTGGTGTAGACAATTATATACAAGCAATTTTTAAAAGTATCGACGAAATGCAAGAGGATATAAGCGAAGGATTAGAGTCAATATTGGACCCGTTAACGAAAGATCTTATTTTCACATTCCCTTTACGCTCGGTTGGGCCTTTACAATGGTCTGAAAGTAAACGCATTGCAAGTGAATATCGGGAGAGAAATTATACTGAAGCTGAAAACAGGTGTGAAATTATAAAATACTTCCTCGAAGACAATGGCGAAAAATTTGACAAAGAAAAAGAAGAAGAATATTTTAAACAGCTAACACAGATTGACGATTACCACTTTACGCTTGAAAATGGCAAGATCAACTTACCAAAGGGTAAATTTGCTTTGCTGAAAACGCCAGAAGGAATCTTAGAAGCAAAAGCATTTTCTATTATAATATCAAGTAAACAATACAAGACCATTTTGCTTGAGGAACCAGATAGAGGAATGCATCCGCAATTCGTGGAAAGAATGACACAAATAATTAATCAAGAGAATAAAAGTAAACGTGTTCTACTCATTACACACCAGAAAGGATTTATTACACCTCGAACAGTATCTGATACATTCATCTTCAGGTGTTCTGGAACAAGTCATCGAATCATATCTGGCAAGTCTATTCTTGAAAACGACGCAAATATGAAGAAATTGCGATTGTTGACATCGCATCATATACCTGACATTTTCTTCGCTCGAAAAGTTCTATTTTATGAAGGTGACTCAGAAGAACTGTTTCTAGGAGAACTTAAGAGCCAAATTCTTTCTGGAGATTGTAGTGTTACTTCAAAATTATTTGAAAAAGATGATGCTGTACTATTAAACAAACAGTTGAAGAAATGTCTTATTGAATATACTTTTATTAAAATGAATAGTAAAGACAATCGTAAATTTTACCAATCAATATGTGAACGACTAAAGCTAGATCATTTAGTTCTTGTAGACAGAGAAGCTGTAGCATACATGCTAGCGGATCGCAAACCAAGAAGAGAAAAGGAAAACGAAAGATTAAAGAAAAGATCACGAGAAGAATGGAAAAATATCAGAAGGGACATAAAAGAAGAACAGATCTTTTTCTGGTTAGATGGTAATATAGAGGATATGGTTTTTGCAATGTGTGAAAATAACAGCAGACTAGAAAGAGATCTTGCCGATCAGAAAGTGAAACGTGGAAGACGGAAACTTTTTCTTCACGAAAGTGTTAAATGCAGTCATATAACAGAAAGTGTAAGACTCCTTCTTGATAATTGCAAACCAGAACACGATCTCGCTGCATTTATCAAAAGGCTAATGGAATAACTATTTATGCACAATATTCATAATTACTTTCAATAATCTTTACAAAAAAGCAAAAAAATGTCAATCTGAGGTTCGATGTTCATGCCGTGTGAATGTTTTAAAATTAAACAGATGCCAATATTGAATGAAGCCACGACATGTTTACAACATGACGTCATTTGTTTTAACAATAATAATATTTACTTGTAACACCGCAATGGTCATTTACATGTGCCGTTTATTATTGGCGTTTTCAGGATTTTTAATTACATAATGTAATTAAAGATCTACGATGTGATGTTATGTCTACGTGTCTCATTCACATTGTTACATACGCATGCATGTATATAGTATATAAGGCAAATACTAGCGTCACGTAAGCGTGACAATCCTTTTTTATTTTGTTATGTTTGACGCCATTTATATGCGCTGACTTCCGAAAATCAGGAATTAAACAACGTTATTGAAGAACCAAAATTTTGATTATTCAGTGTTTACACAATACACATAGCACTCCAGTTTCTTGTTTTCAATCTTTAATGCAGATATTGCTAGAAAATTTATATAAATGCACAGAAAAATAAAAAAACAGAGATGAATTAATAGGCAAAGTTTTGCTAAAAATACATTTATAACCAGCACTGATGTGTACAAAAATCAGGAAAATGTAGGTAAATTGAAATGCTCGCCCATATGCTTCTTTGCGGGGACAAGGGAAACAACATGAAGTACACAAAACATCATTATTAATCCCACATGGATTTCAAGTTTAGAATTGAAAACTAGATTTCTTTTGATATACTTGATACATAAGCTCCAGTTTGAGCAGATTCTAACCTCAACTTCTAATAAATGTATTAGAGCCAAATACCTCAAATGATCGAAAATATAAAACAAAAACAGTAAGGTAAAGTATAAACAACATTTTACATTTGCCATACATTAATTTTGTAAGCTATTTCAATGTCAGAACGAATTTCAGAGATAGACGTACATAATAACATCAGTTTTATTTTAGATATATACGTACATTACAAGTTCTGCTTTAATCTAGAACAACTACAACGTTCTGCTTCAATTCCCAACAACCGCAAATACAAACATTATATTGTGAAAACCTAGAGAGTTTGTCTATCTTTATTTTTTGGTGGCTAAAGGTTAGCACGCACAGTCATTCATTCGCCAGCTATTTATATATATAGACTCATAAAAAGACAACAGATAAAGGTTCACTGTCAAATTTTAAGACAATGTTTTGTGGCTATTTTATAAAGTCAAATTATTTATAAATTATAGTGTCAATGAGAAATTCAAGCCTAATTACACATGTCGAATGAACGTCAATTTGTCGAAACACTAAAACATTTAAATGATGTACTAAAAATGTTAAATACCTCTTTTATAGATTTTTGGATTATAAGCAATAAAATACAAAGTACAAATGTTATGTGCTCTTCGTCCACTATATTTTGCCGCAAATTTCGTTTTTACGTTAAGTTTGCTTATCTCATGATGAAATAGTCTGCATTTGTACATGTAATATAGGAGCTTTAGAAATATATATTATAATACAAATACAAGTCATCATTCTTCCATCCAGGTAAGCATTGGTACTACTGTTATCTTCATATTTTTTGTTGAATTAATTAAATTTGTATAATACAATGTATAAGCAGCCGGACAGTGTAATAGATAGATCAGCGGAGCAGTGTTTCGGGTTCGAGTCCCATAAGGCTGCTCATTTTTCTAACCCTATGACATTAGGCGCCCGCCGGTGGGACATGACATCTATCCCTAAGGCAAGAAAAATATAACAACTCTTGTCTGCAGTTGCTTTATGTAGTCATTTATGTACTTTTTTACCTGTTTACCATATACTTCCGTACCTATGCCACTGAAATGATTATTGTACTTTTAGACTTATCCTTTGAAGCTTCTGAATAACTATTTCTGATTTAGTTTTAGATAGCGACAAATTCTGATGCCTGATACAAGCTGTACCAATAAGAAAAAACTTTCATCCAATAAGGTGTTACCCGCCTATAATATATTTTTAATTTAAACAGGAAGAAGATAATGTTTCCTAATTATTACTTAATTTAAACATTATCACCATTTTAGGGGTAACTTTCACATAATTAAATTACTCTGTCTCCCTAATGTGACTTAATTATACTTTACGTTTTTCCAGATGCCTAATAACAAGACACAATCACGTAATTAGCAGATACTATCAGGTAATTAGGTAATCACAAAGGACGTATCCGTAGATACAAAGTACATTGTAATTGAAATTATGACGCGTATATAAGATAACATAATATAAGATAAGAAATTTATTTTCAGTAGTGACATGTATAAAATCAGTGATATGATACATGTGATTATGAGGTGTTTCATGAAATTCGTGACCAGGTCTTTCCTAAACAGAAAGATCGATGTACGAGGCCGATATCTAACTAACACACCGTAAAACTATATTGGCTTGAGCAATCATTTGATGTAATGCACAAATATTATTATTAACACAGCGCATATACAGGTAAGCTTTTATCAATGTTCTGCTTAAATACAATACATATTTTGCATTTAAATTTGCTTTTCCCTTTAAAATAATAATCAAAAAAAAGCTAAATGTGCAATATGCCAATGGAAAAATGAATAGAACTGTAATGGAAGGTATGTTAAAGAATGCATACTTATGTTGATATTATTTCGTATCAGACATCGCGGAATCTAAGACATTTGCCCCGGACAGTTGCCCCCCCCCCCCCCCCGGACGTTTGCCTCTTTTATTTTGCTGTTGCGACTTGTTACTTTGTCAGAGGTCATCTCGTGTATAGTTTTTTTTTGTATGTCAATGGAATGATTATAGTTGTTTTTTGTTTTTTTTGGATGCTATTTTGATTTTCTCAAATTTGCTCGAGATTTTTAGTGTATTTAAAGCAGCACGCCTCAAGATTCATGTAAATTTTCATGAAAATTTGGAAATGAATTTCAAAGTAAATTATTGTAAGGTGAACAAATTTAGTAATTTACATATTGCAATTGGCACTTACAATCCAAGAAAATAACCAAAAAATCGTCAACATATGCAAAAGTAGCCCTTACTGCTTTAGCAGCTCAGTAGAAGTATGGTAATAAAATACTGCAAAATCATTCGTTAACCGCACATAACATGAAAAATATAATTTAGACCTTGAATGTTTTTACCTTTCATTAAATTTTATTACTTTTATCTCAATATTGATTTTCTTGAAATATTTTGGCTCATCTGGAGGCGTGCAGCTTTAATGCGATGAATTTTGGTAACAAACAATTCAACAATTATATATTTTAACGTTTTTAAAACAGGGAGGGGGGAATGCCCGACACTTCCAAAGATATGAGGGGGGCAAATGACAGCCACTGCAAAGAGGGGGACCCTTCCGAGTTGGCAACTGTCCGAAGGATAATGTCCGAATATCCAGCAGACCACGAAAGACTTACATATGTATATTGATGGCAAGTGTGAGATACATGAACCGAAACGTTCTAAAATAAAATATGATTGTTCATCTAAACAAAGCCTAACTCAAAGAAAGAGGGTGGGGGTCATCGGGGATTTTACAATCTTATTGATCCCGCGGGTGGGAATGCTACCAGAGACTTTTCTTTTAACCGTGGGTAGCTGCGGTTTCTAATGCAAAGCGAATATGAAATGGTGAAAAGTTGTGAAATGGACACATTTTTGGTATATTTTTTCGATATGAATTTTTGGTACAATTTTGTACTTGTTTTATTTCCGTACTGCGAATTTTCTAGAACGTTAAAATTGTTCTGGATTAGGTGATTTAAAATCGTAAGAAGTATGCTTTGATAACTGTTCTAGTTTCATATGAATGAACTTGAAGCGTCCATTTTTTATATTATGAACTTAATGACCGAAGAACTAGTTACATACGCGATTCAATAAATGTTAAATGTGTCCTTACTTTGATATGTTATCAATTATTTTTATTCAAAGATTTAATATAAGGATGCTGGAATAATTGTTAAGTGTATTCAATGAACATTATCTTGTTTAAAAAATGTTTCTCGAATTTGTAAGACAGGAACATTATAACAATCATTTACATTTACATTTTTTTTAATTTTTTATTGCGTTTCATGTTTTCTTTGTCTGTGCATAGGCAGGTCTATTTTGCACGTGTTTTTCATGACCAGGTCTGTCTAACTAAAACAGACCTGTGCACATGCAAAAGATAGACCTCATAACGGACTTTCTTTTGTTTAAACAGGTTTATCCGAAAAATATAGACCTGTCACAAACAATACAGGAGGTGTGTAAGCCTTCGTTAACAAAAGCAATGTTTAAAAAAAGTATCAATTACCCCTTGTATATTTAAACTTATCTCAACACGGAGATTTCCACTGCTATTGGACCGTAGTACTGAAAGGAAAGTAACCAGTTTGGATTTTCAAATGCTGCCACACACGCGCTCGCGCACGCACGCACGCACAAATACATGCGTACGCTAAGAACACACAATTGACTAACAGCTTTCACTGTGTACAAAAGTTTTTAATGTTGATGTACATTTTTAATATCCAAACTGTTACTCAATGTCCAATTAACTGAACCATCTGTTATTCTTTTTTTACAATAATTACAATTATTGAGAATTAGTATTGTGTATGGAAGTCAAAATACTACTTCGGAAACATTTTGCTACTTTTTTACAAATTATTTTGCATCTATGGCTACTTTCCTCAGGTAATACGTATCTAATATTCTCTTAAACTTTTATTTAAACATAATAAAATTCAAGTCTGCCCTTTTTTAAGAAGTAAAAATGACTTTCTTTCTGGGGACTAATGTGCCTTGATATTTAATAGTTTTTTATTAATATAAAGGTTTCTTTTATTATGCCCCAACTTCAAAGAAGATGGGCTATATTGCTAAATGCATTTGTCTGTCTGTCGGTCCGTCTGGTTTCCGAGTGATCACTAAAGAACCCTTAGGCATAGGAACTTCAAACTTATTATAGTGATTGGTCATGACCAATAAATGACCCCTATTGATTTTGGGGTCAAGGGGTTAAAGGACAGGGTCACATTGACCTTGTAAGTAAAAACGGTTTCCGATCAATAACTAAAGAACGCTTAGGCATAGGAACTTCGAACTTGGTACGGCGATTAGAAATGACCAGCAATTGATTTTGGGATCAATGGGTCAATGGTCAAGGTCACATTGACTTTGTAAGTAAAAACGGTTTCCGATCTATAACTAAAGAACGCTTTGGCCTAGGAACTTCAAACTTTGAATGGTGATTGGTCATGACCAGCAGATGACCCCTTTCGATTTTGGGGTCAATGGATTAAAGGTCAAGGTCACATTGACCTTGTAATTAAAAACGGTTTCCGATCAATAACTAAAGAACGCTTAGGCCTAGGAACTTCAAAATTGGAATGATGATTGTTCATGACCAGCAGATGACCCCTATCAATTTTGGGGTCAATAGGTCAGTGTCATATTGACCTTGTACATAAAGACGATTTCTGACCAATAAATCAACAACTCTAGTTGCCTTGGTTGATATTTTTATATTAAACTAAAAATTCTTTTGGTATACACATTTCAAGGTCTTAGGAAATATAACAACTTGACTGTCATTAATAAGCCTTCATGATTCATAAAATTTATGCATACATTATTTGGTAAGATTTGTAATAACTTAAATTGCTGCACATAATCTATGGGGTCACAATAATTATTACCTTGTGAGTAGTCATGACCAGTTAATTATAACCCTTATTAACTTTTTATTCACTGGGTCAATAGTCATGCATAATAACCTGATCACATGATTTATTGGCTGCCGATAGGGGGCATACATGTTTTACAAACATATCTTGTTACTTCTTAACTTCAGAGATGCATACTGTACAAAGCGCAGCAAATCATCTTATTTCTGTAAGTTTCTAGTTCTACATTAAATACATCTGTCAAAATAGCTGCGTACACGCCGTGTCTTGCTGATCATCAAATTTCATCAAAATATAACACCTGTACTCATTGTGACCAATTTCCATTAATATAACTTAAAATAGCAGTATATAATTTATGCAAAAACTAGTTCTTCATATATTTTGATACCTTTTATGATAAATACGGAATAAAAACGTATAAATACAAGTAGTTTAAATTGCATTTTAAGGACTTTACGCAAATAGCAGAAAATCAATACATGTCTGTCTCGATAAAACTGTTTAGCTAAATTAAAAGCGAGATATGTAATGCAATGCACATGAAGTATGCTTCGATATCATAAGTAAACATAGATAAGGCTGTTTATGAATTATAGTATAGTGTATAAATTTGTATAGTTTAATCAATTTCTTTGTGTGAGATACTTAGTGATAGTTAATTATAAATACAGAGAACATAGTAAGTACTTGTTTTATTTCCGTACTATTTATCACATTATTTGCTTGTTGCTATAGGTGCTACTTCCAATAAGAGTAAGGAATGGCTATTGGAAGAAATCGCAAAAAAATCGGTCAATTTACTATAATAATTGTAAATGTTACATAGTAATTACGATATACTTGCCAAGCAATAATAAAAATAACCTAATACTTAGCTTTTTTGCGAGAGAGACTGGATTTGAGGAAAGAGTTTTTAATGTAACAATGGGCAATAAAGCGTACTTTTGCAGAAGTTCTTGGTCCTTATATCATATAATCAGATAATGAACGACAATTACGTAAAAGAGATGATTTTATTTTATTACAAATTAAAGAAAATGCTACTTAAATTGTGACACAATATATATTTTCGGATGCGAAATTTTATTCGTATTTAAAATTTTATTTCAATATCTAAATTTGCCCCTAACTTGGACTGAATCCCGCCTGAGGTTCATTCATGTGAGGAAGCTTTCCAACATTGATCAGGTGTCCGTTTATGCCTGAAATACTGTATCTTAATAAGGACTTTCACCGACAGCAAAACTGGAAAGTCACCATATGCCTTTTAAAACCTCAATGTGGCTTAAAGTCTTATTAATCAATCAATCAATCAATCGATCATGTATTGTTAAACTAGATTTCAGTTTCCAGCATTTAAAAAAATTGATATCAGTCGTCAAACTCAAGCGATAAAGAAATATTGTTCGTCTTTTAAAGATCATAAATGGTGAATTCTTACCCAAACCTTTTTGAGTAGTGTTTCTGTCTGTTTAAAAGAAATCAAGTAAATAAACCCCGACATGTAAGACACAATCAGTGTCAGTGAACAACCTTTTTCTATCATCCCTCATGTTCCATGGTAAAACATATTTTTATTTTTGAATTTAAATCAAACTATTTGCTTCCGTTTTATACACAGTTACAAATATAAAGTTTTAAGAAATGAGAGTCATCTAAAACCTATTTATATACTTTTTGAAAACTAAAATGAATATCTGTATGACAAAATATTACTAAAATTCATTTTATAACCCTTAAAAGTTTGTCCTAAGGTTATACGCAAACTTGTGAGGATTTATTTTGGCCAAAATTGCATGTAGAAATGTAGGAAGCGATAAAACCATATCAAAAAATATGCATGTATAGCATTCAGTGTAGGTTAACAAAGATAAGGTTATAGAGTTATATATGTTATCTTAGAGTCAATAAATTTTAATTTCTTTATGTAAGCTACTTTGTGTTAGGTCCTGGTTAAGTTTTATTTCCATACTGTTAAAGCACATTATGTTGTTATTGATTCATGACAAAACTGAGTTAGACATAGAGAATAGAAATAACTATCAACTATGTTCATCTTCTTACGTCTTTTTTGACGGTACATTGTTAAATTTTGAGGATATTATAAATTGCAAAACTGAATTCTGTTGGACAGGTACGTGGCTGTCAAATCTACATGTATGTTGTAGCAGACACAGGCCAAGTTTGATATAGGTTTTGCCACTGTGCACTAGTCCATTGGAATGAATATTGTTATCAACAATGTATAGAAACCTCTTTATTTCACAACATGATATTTTGACATTTTGTCAGAAATTCGTTCTTCAAGTATAAAAGGATTTGATATGAATTTTAGACATGAAAACAAGGCTAGATGGAGTACGATATGCATTTTATACCGATATTTTGGACATTGAAAATGAAAACGAGACTACATAGGTTGATAAAAATAAGCCTGACTTGAAACGAGACCAAAAGGTTAGGATTAGATGTGTTGATGATTGCTATTGATACAGTACGTGGTTCAAATGCTGAAGGCCCTTTACTTATAAATTTAATTTATTAAGTGTAGAATATATATCTATACTTTTGGTTGAGTTTAAAGTCGCACCAACATAGTAGAGGTCATATGGCGACTTTGCATCATTTAAGGCAAGGTAGGGTACCTATGAAAGTGTTTTAAAAGATTACGTACATTGTTATAATTTGTGTCCTCGGCCAAATAATATGTTTCCAAAACTCGTAAGGAAAATACACATAACTAGACGGGAAGTTAAGTGTCCTCTCGAAATGGAAAAATGTGTGGTTGAAAAAATTAATCGTTATCAAATTAAACCAACATAGATAGCTACATTTGTTTTAAAGGAGCTAAACTAAGATTACAAAATCTAGAAACATAAAGTTTGAAACATTTTAACAAAAATCAAGTGAAGGACTTAAAATTGGGAAATATGCAAAGGATAATAAGAAAGGTACTCAGAATTAAATTGAAAATTGAAAGGATGTGCGATTTTCAGTTCGATTTGATTAAAGAGCATTTTCAAAAGCTTTCATTTTTGGGTCAGTGGAGTGGGGCTTTAATAGAGACCTATAACTTATTATACAATAAGTTGAGCTTCTTTTTTATCATCAGATAATTCGTAACTAGAAAAATGCTTTCAGTGTAATTCGATATCTTTTTCATTTCAGATTTTAGTTTAACCATGTTGCGGTCAGTATGTTTCAAGAACTTTGTGAAATTTAAAGAGTATCAAGTGATGGATTTTTCGGGGAGAGGACCTTTCATATTTATAGGTGAAAATTGTACAGGTAAAAGCTCAGTTTTTGAAGGCATTAGACGGTGTTTAAAGTTAGAGTACAGTACATCAATTTCTTCAGTGTTTGATGAAAACTTTCCGTCTTATTTCATTTGCAATTTTGAAACAGGATTGTCAGGAAGTAATGAAAATATTATTTCTGGGATTGTAAGACTTCCATTGACAAATCGATGCAAGAACGAAAGTGATGAATCTATGCACACAGTGCAAAGCTCTGACGAAAGGTTGTATAATGAAGATATGCAAGATGAACAAAAAGGAAAACAAACTGAACCTGATTTAAGCACTGACATGGAATCAACTAGTCAGCAATTAAAACGACAAAGAAATTCGAGTCGAGATAATCCTCTAAGTATTTCGGGACCAGCAACAAAGAGAGATGTTGACCTGAAAAAGATATCAATTGGAGAAGATGTGAAGGAAAAAAATGATTTAAAAAGTGAAAATTACTATAAATTTGCCATGAAGTGTTCTGAGGAACATCCAATGTTTATCAACTCAGTTGAAAAATCTAAAGACAAGAAAAAATTAGAAGTTTTACAATATTATATTGTACAGAACACTGACAGTCTAAAAAAGCTTTTTGTCGACTCGATTTTAAAACAAAAGTCGGACAGCAAAGATGTAGACAAGTACATATGCACAGAATTTAAAAGTATAGAAGATCGACGAGTAGAAAGTAACAAAGGACTAGAGTCCATATTGAGTATCTTAACGGAAGAAATTGTGGTTACATTCCCTTTACGTTCAATTGGGCCTTTACAATGGTCTAAAAGTAAACGCATCGCTGGGGAATTTCGAGAAGACAATTACAGGGAAGCAGAGATTAGATGTGAAATCATGAAATATTTCTTAGAAGACAAAGGCGAAATTTTCGACAAGACAAAAGAGGAACTTATTTTTAAACAATTAACACAGATTAAAGATTACGACTTTCAACTGGGCAAAGATGGCAAGATCGATTTACCAAAAGGTAAATTTGCTCTTCTTAAAACGCCAGAAGGAATCTTAGAGGCAAAGACATTTTCTATCCTGTTATCAAGCAAGCAATACAAGACTATTTTGCTTGAGGAGCCTGACCGAGGAATGCACCCACAGCTCGTGGCCAGAATGATACAGATAATGAATCAAGAAAAGGGCAACAAACGTGTTATACTTACTACACACCAAAAAGAGTTTATATCACCTTGGACAGTTTCAGACACATTCATCTTTAGACGTTCTAAAACAAAGCATCGTATCATATCTGGCAAGCAGCTTTTAGGTGAAGAAAAGGATGCCAGTATGAAAGATATGAGATTAGCAACATCACAGCATATATCGGATATTTTCTTTGCAAGGAAAGTTTTATTTTATGAAGGTGAATCGGAGAAACTTTTTCTCGGAGAACTTAAACGTCAGATTCTGACTAGTGAATGTAGTATCACTTCAAAGTTGTTCAATGGAGATGAAGACGAATGCGAGAAATTGAAGCGCAGTATGATGAAATATACTTTTATCGAATTGAATGGTAAAGATCTAAGTACATTTTATCATACAATATCTGACAAGCTTGAGCTAAATCATCTGTTCCTTTTGGATACGGATAAAAATAAATCTGAACAAGTGAAACCTGAACGAATCTTTTATTGGAAAGATGGCGACATTGAGAAAATGGTGATTGAAATGTGTAAAGCCGACGATGAACTTGCAAACGGTCTTGTTCAACAGAATGTGATTTCTTTAGATAGTGCTAACAGAACTTTGCGTATAAAAAAAAAACGCAAAAACAAAAAACGCAAACTTTTTCTTAATGAACGTATTACATGTAGTAATATCACAGAGAGCGTAAGACTTTTACTCGAACACTGCAAACCAAATGACGACCTTGCTGCATTTATCAAAAGGTTAATGTATTTACCTTTCTAATATGGACTGTTCATAAGCTTATAAAATGTGATTCCCGACAAAAGAAATGAAACCATAAAGTAGAAGATTAATCTTGCAGACTCGATTAGTTAAAATTTATTCTTGAGAGATTATAAAAGGTGCAACCATTCTTAAGCCTAACGAACAGATTGTATAAATCAAACATACCAGAAAGAGTTTATTTGAAAGTATTGGCCGACCTGTAAAGTGTTCTGTTTTGAGTATATTTGCAATTGTTAATTCTGTCTTTATTCCGTCTGTCTAATGACTCCATGTATATACAATCAGACATGTTATATTTCCTGTCCCCGAGATCGTTCTATCATGACATTAATTCTTTTTGTAATGTGATATTCAAGTTACATTAACTTACTGTTTTTCTACTTTATTGGACTGTGACTGCTAGAATTAAACCAATAATGTTTGGTTAAAGTAAACAAATCGAACAGAATGATTGACTGGTAAACTAGCTGTCTGTATTCACCCCTTGCAAAAAGCATAAAAACCAATGAATAAATAAATGAAAAATAAATAAATAAATAAATAAAGGGCAGCTGGTTTAAAAACGAGATAGGTTGTTGACCCCATTTTATACGCTAAAATGTTTCTTTTATCATATTTTAAGATAATGCAAAGCTTTAATGAACTCCTTTGACTATTTTTCAACCAGCCGTTATGTCAATTATGCAAATGGTAGTAGTAACATATGCAAGTGATGCATTGTTACTGATAAAAAGATCTGATATTCATAACCTACTTAAAATTGCTTTCTAGCTGCACTGTATCATCATCAAAATGTTTTGGGTAGATAATAACAATTGCTTCAAAACAATTTAATCGGCAAGGCCAAGTGGATGACTATTTGGAATGATTATCTACAAGATAACTGGCTTCATGGGTTCAATCCCCGTCAGCAGGTTGTTTCCTTCAGCAAAAAACCTTACACTCATTGCTTTATACTGGTTGGTTCCAGCAACGGATTTGAAAGTGTTAAACTGATAGCTTCCGAAATAAATCGAACTAAAATAATGTCTGCAATCGGAACACCCTCGGCTATTATTTAAAATAACCTCGGAAACAATACGGATCGAAAGTAGTTCTACCACGTGATTTCAGATGTACACATTTAGAGAGAATGTAATAACAAATGTACATATAATTGACATCCAAAAGAAAATTAAGTCTGTTTTGGTACTATTTTGATTGAAAGTAAGTCTGACAACCATTTTTAATTTAAATATGCCCACTGATGTACAATTGGAAACAAATCCGACTAAATGTCAGCAGGTTGACATTTTGTACTTTCACTTTCGACAACCATAATAATGGATATACAAATAATGTATTTGTTTGCTTCTGTATCTATGAATTCACTTGTTTTATGTGGGCATTTGCTAAATAAAATTGAAATAAACTTGTCAACATCTCCCAGCATTAAATTTTTATTTGTTTTTACATGTCTAGTTTCTTAGCGTAGGTTAGACCGAATACCGTATCCGTTCTGAGTATTCATACTATTGTCTTCGAAGTCCTTGTCCGACTGACGAAAAGGGTCGGAAAGGTGTGATTGTAAATTCTGTATAAACTATATTAAATCAAAAGTAATTGATAGATTAGCTTTTAACATAGAATAGTATAAACATGTTTATAACATTATAATCATTTTCCGCAATTTTACAATATGACCTGGCATACAAAATGCATAAATCTTCGAATGTCGAATACTAGGAAAAGCGCATTCTCGTCTGTTACATAAATCATACATACATTTAGGCACAACTATTAAGACCACACATTATCATTTTAGTCCATCAGTTTCTGTCAAAAGCTTCGAATTTGTCTTCAAATCTTAAAAAGTTAAAAAGACTGCACAGTTTGTTTAATTTGCAGGATTTTAAGTCAGACAGACTTTGTAAAGGCAATATGGCGACCTTCCAGCTTAATTTGTGGAGAAATGTATAATTCGTTTTTTATTTTGTACCATTACAAATTATGATATTTAACATGAAAAGATAAATAAATCTTCGTCGCAGCTGAATAGCAAAATCTTATCTATAAAGAAAGGGCAAAAAGCAGGTATTGACAGGAATTAAACAAGCACTATAAATACGTGTCCTTCTGTCTTATCTCTTCATTTATTTGATAACACTGTTTATTTAGTTATATTTCTACATTGACTTAAGAGCTGTTCAAATAGGTAAATATATAAAAAATATTGTACCTTGATCCGTTTTGCTTGTGAAGTGAAGTGTACTTAAGTAAACAAAGACTTTATGGTAACTCATTGAACAAAGTAAAATTTATAGAACATTTTAATACTCGTTTTGTTTCTCCGATTTTTTTGTATATGTGTGTGTGTATTAGTTTAGGAGAATGCATTGTTATTAATGGCGTACTGAAAGATAGTCTTGATTAATCCAGAACGATAAGTAAGTATACTAGCTCTATTAATAATTTACTATAATAGCATTATAAATGCTATATACATGTTTTGCTATCAGTTAATACATGAAATTCAATATGATTCAAGGTAAATACGCAAAATAAAAACTTAAAACAAGATCTAACATAAATATTTGGTATAACTGAATATTACTTTTTTTACTTTAATTGACTTAGCCTCCTGAATGTTTATTAGAATCTACCTGGAATATTGGCTAAAGTGTAGTGTGTTTCCAAGGTAACAACGCATCGATTATATCAGATATTTATCAGAACATTATGGATTCGGTATGCGCCGTGGAAAACATCTATAAACCTTTCGTACAAGTGCTTTGAGTAAAAAACCAATATTGCCTTGCATTTTGCGTAACATTATATTGAAACAAATGCTAAAATACATTCAAGGCAGTGCTTCTCTTTTATTATTCAAAAACACATCGGGATTTTAGATTCGTAAGTATTACTCGTCAATTTAATAATATTGATTTAGATTTGTTTATTGAATATCGGATTTGCATTTAAGTTAATATTGTAGGTAATGTAAAATATTTTAAAGCTGCTTTATATTGACAGGTTTGTTTTACAAGTAGATTAATGCATTTCAATTGACGTGACGCATTCAATATCGATATTCTATTGTTGTGATCATATTTAAGATCATATTCCAACGTTAACCCGTTTTAGACCAGCGGCAAGTCATGAACTGTTTACTATGGTTTACAGTATAATACAAGTAAAATGGTTTCCTGCGGGGAACATTTTTAATGATATAAAGATATTTCATTTAACTATTTTCAACATTGTTTGGGGGATTAATAAACGTTTGTACCAGGAATAAAGTTGACAATAATCGATCAATATAGAAGAGGTCTTTGGAAACTGGTGACCGTTGAAGACCTGAGACCGGAGAAGGTCGAACATAAAACAATTATGTCTTTTTAAGAAAATGATTAAATACCATTTTCTGAATAATTCCGAGCAAAAAAATAAAGTAAACACACAAGTTTACGCAGAAAATATCTCTATTTAGTATGGCAGATGCCACTACGAATATTTTAATTTTGTAGATTTTCAGTATAATCAATTTATTGTTTGTAACATTTGAGATAGATATTAAAGAAACATTGATAATTTTCAAACACATCATTCAAGTTTTTCCTCTTTAAACGGTAAAATAATTATAGAAAATTAGAAATATCACGTAATAGTTTTTTGTTGTTGTTAATTAGGTGTTCTCTAGAGGTAAATCCGTAACGTACCGGCAAACGGTATTTAGCTAGGTTTTCGAAAAGGTCAATTAACCAATCATGTACGGTTTACAGATCACATGCTCCTCCATGTACCGAAAACAGGTCCCGCGCTCCTCCATGCCTCAAAAGTTAAACGCGTACCAATACCCTGCGGTCTCCAGACCGCAGGGAATAATCGACTGTGCATTCATATCTATGAGGGAAGAATATGAAATATTTCTAAAAATACTTGGGAAAGATTAGGCTAAAGCTCAAAGGTAATTGCATTTCATTAATGTAATAAAAAGATTTGATGGTACTTGAACAATTAAGCTTAAACAGGAAAATTTATCAAAGAAATTAAATAAAGTTCCGTCTTTTTTATAGTTGTCGTAACATTATTTATTTTCCGGTGTTTTCACGGAAACTTTGTCTTAAAGTTTCTCTTAATATTGTCTGAATATTGTCTAAATTTGATAAAAAAAAAAGAAAACAAAAACAAAAACAAACAAACAAACTAGATTTAGTATCGAATCATCACATTAAAATTGTTTTACTAAGACAATACACAGTAATACTTCAATATACGTCATTCGTAAAATAAATGAATGTGCAAGTAAGTAAACTATGCTTCCGAGATGCTGTATTGGATCAAAATAAAAAACTCTATAAGATATGCACCGATATTCATAACCGAAGTTATTATAACTGTTTCACGGATACAAGACATACATGTATATATTAACATACACTTTTTATCTTTATGGCACAGTATTCTTAATCTTCAAAGAGGACAGATCTTTGTTAAATTACATTTAAATAATGGATTTGATATATATTAGATTCTCGTAACGGGGAATAAGTGTCACTGAATGTGACATAGCTTGTCAGTAGTATAGCAAATCTTAAACAAATCGGTATTTTGACTTTCGTAGATAATAACTACTGTACTTATCGCCAAATAGTAAAAGAAGTTAAAGGTGGCACAGGATCAATAAGTACTTTTCCTGAAAGGTTTTCAATATAAAAAGTATTTGATAAGTGGTAATTATATCATTTTTGGCTTAATAGGCCTTTAAAAGCTTGGCCTCCCTAGAACTAAGACACTCGTTCAAAGTCAGGACAAATCACTTATCACTTATTTTAAGTATATAATTCTTACCAGGCTTTGACGCCACATGTTTCAATATACATTTTAAATTTTGTGTAAATCTTGACTTTATCTTGACAGTAAATGTGCGTGTTATATTGTTTGTATTCTAAACGTTCTTCGTGTGTTTCTCTTTGTGATTTGCAGTGAGCAATGATAAAACAATAGATTCTATTGCTAAGTACAGAAGAAATCCGATAGAGTAACAAAATATACATTCCGTACATTATATTTTAAAAAGGAAACTTCTTTTACACGGATTATATTCAAAAATTCAAAATGTATCTCCTATATTGATATCAAATATAAAGATTGATCTATTTTGACTTCTTGACATATTCAGACTTCCTTTTTGATGTTGATCTTTTCCTAGAAGAAAAATTGCATAAGAATAGAAAATAAAATAGAATTCAAACAAAATTTACCTGTAATTATCAGTATTATTCATATTAATCTATCTTGTCACTTCAGAACTTCAACTAAGTATGCTTCGGTCTGTCTGTTTTAAGAACTTCGTGAAGTTTAAAGAACATCAGAGGATGGACTTTTCAAGTGATGGGCCTTTTATCCTTATCGGGGAAAATGGTTCAGGCAAAAGTTCCGTTTTAGAAGGTATCAGGCGGTGTTTGGAATTGAATCTGAGTACATCATTTTCCTCAGTGTATAATCCAAATGAGATTTCTTATTTCATTTGCAATGTTGAGGCTGTTATTTCAAAAAATAAGAAAAATGTAATATTCGGTATCGTGTCTATACCTGGAGATACGGAGCAAAGTACAGAAATGCAAAGACGTAATACCGAAGAAATGATGGAAGCTGAACATTATTCAGACGAATCTGAAATAGAAGGAAAGCACATTGGACATAGGAAGATGAGTGTTGACGAAGACAAAAGAAGTCCAACTGGACGCAGAAAACTAAATGTTGAGGAAGAATTGGCAATCCAACAAGTAAAAACGACAAAGAGTTCCAAGCATAGAAACGCGTAAGTCTGAAAACATGGCAGAAAAAAATGAAGAGCAATGATTTTATTCCGTCTTTAGAATCTCAAAGACTTTTTACCTAGAAAGAATGCAACAGGAAGTAGCAGATGTCGGTATTATAAGTTTGCCTCATTAAAAGATAATACAATATGGATTAGTTTAATTGATCAATCAATAAATTCTAATGGGGAAGCAGACCTGCTCGCCGTTTCTGAAAGTTACATGCCATCCAACGATCATCAATTCAACAAAACTTTGTCAAAAACAAAATCCCAACGAAAACGATATAGATACTTCCATCAAGTCGATATTTGGAAACCTTCACAATGTCCCAAAAAACAGCTCCAGAAGAATTAGAAACATTATTGTGCTCATTAACAGAGCAGTTGTATTTACATTTCCCCTGCGTTCAATTGGTCCTTTACAGTGTCTAAAAGTAATCGTATCGATATAGGGCAACGGAATAAATTAAAAAGAAGCTAACGAGAGTAAATAATAAAAATTTCTTAAAAACGGAAGAGTGAAAAGGGAAAGGAACAAAAAGTATTTCGACATTACTATTGAAAGGCATACTTCAATTCAAATTAACAATGAGACAAACCAACAGAGGGGACTTGTTTTCTAAAAACACAAAAAGAATTTTTAGAACAAAAACTCTTCCTTTTTTTCAAGTGGGATTTTCAAGCCCATTTTGCTTGAGGAGCCAAAAAGAAGCCCCCAAAATTTTAGAAAAAGAATATTCAGATAATGAAGAAGAGAAAAAAAAACAAAAGAGAAACAAAAAACCAAAAGGTTTTTAACCCCCGGACAGTACCGACATATTCTTTTTGGCACAGGGGAAAAGAAAATCAAAAAAATTCCCGCAAGCAAAAACGGGAAAAAAAATTGAAATAGAAGACAATGAGATTATTAACATCGCATCATGTGCCAGACATTTTATTTGCAAAGAAAGCTTTGTTTTATGAAGGTGACTCTGAACAACTTTTTTCTCGAAGAACTTAAGAGTCAAATTCTGGCTGGGAAAGTAGTATCACCCCAAAACTGTTTAAATGCAGATAATGTTGTCGCAGCAAACAATCAGCTTAAGGAGTGTCTGATGGATTATACGTTAATTAAAATGAACAGTAAGGACAATCGTGAGTTTTATACAATAGTAGCTGACAATCTTAAGCTGGATTATTTAGTTGTTGTAGATCGGGATGCTGTTTTCCGGGTATACTCCCTGGAAAAATAAACCAAAAGACATTAGGATACATGAAAGGGAAGCAGCAAAGTCAAGATCACAGGCCGAATGGAAAGTTATCAAAACTCACTAATGCAATCAAACCATATATCATTTTTTGGTTAGATGGCAGCATTGAAGATATGGTAACATTGATGTGTGAGGAAAATATCTTAAAGCGTCCCTTAAAAGAAAAGGAAGATAAACAAACAAGATTCCATGAGGGGTTTTTGGGCGAGTCAAATTTATGAAAAAAATTTTTTCAAACGACCATTGACATTGGAAATTTAAGAGAGGAAAGCCCTTTTTGGGTCACGCAACCAACAACGATCTTGCTGATTTTTTTAATACCGCGAAAAAAAACCCAAAAAAGAGTTCAAAATCTTTCCTGGGTAGCTTGAAATAATAGATAGTTTTCGTTTTATTAAAAAAGCCAAAATATTTTTGCTTAAAGAAAATGATTACAAAAACTTTAAAAAAATTTTTCTCAGTCACAGCGACCTTTAAAAAAAGTTGCACTTTTTTTGTTTTTTTCATTGTTGTTAATTTTTATATTTTTTTTGTTTGACGTGATTTTCAAAACATTGAGGATTGAATACGCCGGGCTAGGGAATGAGAGTTTTTGTAATAACATTTTATGTTTTACTGAATTTGAACATTTAAAGAAAAAACAATTTTTAGGAAATGAAAAAAACTTAAAATTTTTTTTAAAAAATTTTGATAAATTTATTCAATTGTTCCCAATAAAGAAGGGGAAGAGATAAAGTTTGAGTTTTCAAAGCTTAAAAAGTTTTTTAAAAACAAATTAAACTTTTTTAAAACATTTAAAAAAAAATAATTCAATATTAAAAAAGCTGAAAATTAAAAAAAAAAATTTCTGACAAAAGTCCAGCCTATGTTCAATAATTTTTTTATTTTTTATTTTTAAATCATTTTATTTTTTTCATGTTTTTTAATTTTAGTTGAGTTTAGTTATTAAAAATACATGGGGAAAAAAAAAAAAAACGACAATTATTTAACAAATTTATATATAACTTTATTTTTAACTAGTAATATGATATTATCAGTAGTTTTTATTCACTTCTCTTCCTTTTTACGGCACGTTTGAGAAGGACAGGGCATGGCAAAGATTAAGAACAGAGATTGAAAAAAATAAAGACCCAAACATTACCAAAAAGTCAGCTGCCCCTTTTACGAACCGAGGGAGTGACCATACAAGCGTAGGGGAAAGAAAAGAAGAGAGCCCCAAAACAGGGGGGTTGGCTTTAAAGGCAACCCCCGGGCACAGCGGTGTATTATGATCCATGCTATTCTTTCACTTTGAACCACCTTGGCAAGTTGCAGTTTTACCAACGGTCACGTACCTTTTAACATTTCCAATTTTTAAAAAAGACTACAAACAAAAAATTACTGAAAATCATTCATTATACCTTAAAACAAAACAATTTCCTCGAAAAAAACCGTTGTAATTGAAACATACCATTTATAATTTTTAAAAACAGCAAATTTTCACTACAGTACTTAGAGTTTTAATGTTTACAGAAAAATCTAAATTTGAGACAACTATTGGACCGATGACATGTATAGTCAATGAAGACCCAAAAAACGTTCGGCTTGATTTTAACACCCAAGTTAAAGCTGCGAAAAACCAAGTGAGAACAAATTTTCTCTTCCTTTGTGTTACCAAAAATTAAACCAAGAATTCCCGTCTTAAGGGAAGAAACCAAAGAAATGTGACAAACACAATATCAAAGATATACAGTAAATTGCATCAATAAAAGACAAAAACAAAAAACAAAAATTTGAATTCTTTTGTTAATTTCCATGTTTAATTTTTGAAAAAAAATGTATTTTTTCATTAGTGTAATCAAAATGGGAAAATTTTTACACAAACATTTCTTTCTTTTAAAGTAAAAGTTTTTAGGGCCACAATTACCTTAATTAGTATTTTTACAATTTTAAAAAGCAAAAAAAAAAATATAAACAAATAATTGTTCTTAGGGTTTAAAAAGATCATATTAACAAAACTCTCGGGAAGACAGCAACGTCGACAAAATTTTAGTACTTTTAGAAAAAAACCCTTTTAAAAATTTTTAAATTTAGTCCTAGAAAATCTCCAAAAAAGAGAAAACATTTCAATTGTTTTAAAGACGATGTCAATAGAAATGAAAATTCGGGGGTGTTCAAACTTAAAAGTAAATTCTAAGTAGAAAAAAAGGGGATTATTTTTGCCCAAAGCTTTTTAGAGTACCCCTCCGTCTAAAAAGTTTGGGTCAGATGGGGAAAAGGTGGGCAAGTTCTATGGAAAAAAAGGGGGGAACAAAAATTTTTAAAATTTTAAATGAAAAAGGGGGAAATCACAAAAAGCTGTACAGTTACTCTCTTCACAGGTTTGGGGCATAGTGAACAATGGGGTATTGAAAAAATTGGAACAAAAGAATTTAAAACAAAACCTTTTCAAATGACGCACCCGACGCGCCGGGACCCAAAAGCTTTTTTTTTTTTCAAAGTCGAGCTAAAAAGAGAGGGGCAAAAACAAAAAGAAGGGGTTATAAATTCAAATGATTGCAACCCCTCTCATGTTAAGTATTCCAAAAATTAAAATCTCTCTTCTTTAAAAATTTTTAATTTTTAAAAGTTCACTTAACGTATGCACCCCTAAGCTACCCCCCTTGTAAGTAAAAAAATAACTGTTAAAGCAACGAATGAAATAAGGGGGGGTTTCAACCCCCGAACGGGGAAAGTTTTTTTTCTTTTTTTTTCATTATCTATGTTTTACCGCTCTTTAAAAGAAAATTTTAAATTTTTAAAATTTTAGCTAATGGTAAATTTATGTCAATTTTAATCGGTCTAAGAAAAGAAGAAATAGGTTTTAAAAAAACAAAAAAGTCAAAAAAAAGGGGACGGGAAAAAAATTTTTTTTTTCCAAATAACCATTTAAATTTTAAAAAAATTAGGGGAAAATCCTTTTAATGCTAACCCATGTTTTCATAAGTGTCCCTTAGCAAAATACAATATACAATCTTAAAAAAAGAACGAACTTTAGCAGGTTCGTAGGGGGTAGTCGTTTTTTTTTTGGAAAATTCTTATAATAATAAATAGAATAAGTATTTACATTGTCTAGACAGCGGCATCGTTTTTTCTAAGTAAAGCATCCACACATTTAAAAAAGCCCCGGGGGCAAATAATTTCATATCCCCCAAAATTAAATGAAAAAATTTTAAAAGGAGGTCCCCAAAAAGATAATTTTTTAAAAATTTAATTTTTATTTTATTATATTTTGCACTTTTATTAAGGATTTTAAAAAACCTGTAATTGCAATGTTTCAGATATCTTATGGTGATATATCTATATAATAAGCACATATACAAGATGTTAGATTATAAAACATTTAAATCTATTTATATTCATGACAGATTAGTTTTGATTTTCGATAGCAAATTTCTAATTCAGTTAAAACGCAGTCAGTTACAAAAAAATGATTTTAAGTAATTAATGATAAATGTAGTTTCATTTATAGAGTGAAACATTATTATTGACTTTTAGTATTCTGTTATAATGGCTAACATGAAAAAGTCAATTGACAAACACCGAGTGATCAATAAAAATACAGATATTAGCTGAGAAAATTAAAGATTAACATGGCAGAACGAACAGAAAGATCAAAATAACCAGCAAGGTAAAGTTATAATAGTCAGAAAAAAAGTTAATCAGAAAAAAAGATAGAAAGAAATTTCAAGAAAACAATACTGGAATTTAAGAGTTTATTGTCACCATACAGAAAAAAAAGTTAAAAAAAGGAGAGACAAAAAAACTAAGAAAAAAACAAAATACCATTTATCAACATACAAAGGTAATTTTTGCGGAAAAAGAAATTGCAAATGAAGCATTGAAACCGAGGCAGCAAAACAAATGTATTGCTGCAGGTGTCGCATTTAGAACAGTAAATGTTGGATGTTTTATCGATTCTTTTTGGTTTCGAATGAAACCCTTAGTGTTCAACACGTTTGGTCACAGTTGAGGAATATTCGGCTGAAGACTCTGACAAAACTGTAAGTTCTTTCACCTGCATCGGGAACCTTGCTATTACTTGACAACATCGATCATGAGACAGTATTAAAAAACATATTCCGGACTAGAATCCGTTAATTAATTATCTATTTTTTTACATGAGACAATGTCAAGACTATCTACTTAAGTGTCCGGGCTGGAATCCGAGGTATACTCAGGCTATTCGGCTGTTTCTGGACAAGCATCCTAGTTTTATTTTAATTTGTTTTGTTAACTATTTGAAAAAAACGTTTTTATACGTTTTTCTTTATACGAGTTCTATTTTTAATTCTAAAATAAGCTTTTCCATGGGGCAAAATCAAAAACAAATTTTACTTATTTTATCATTGAAAACGTGTCACAGAAAATTTAATTTGACCCTGTGAAACGATATCAGGGGGCATTTTTCGGGATCAATTTTTAAGGAAAACGACCCCTCTCATTGTATAAGACACACGCGTTTTAAAGTGACTCCATTAAAATGATAACATAGATTGCATTGGATAAAAAATATGCCAAAAAATGCCTAAATTATCATGTATGAACAGAAATTTCTGTATGCTTTTTAGATTTCAAATGATAAAAAATATTTATTAATTAATAAGTTGAACAGGAGCTAATTAAAAAATATTTTTCCCAAAACATCGGCAAAAAATGATAAGGGCGCTATGTACATGGACCTATGTAGTAATTTAAAAAATGCGAAAAAAGTTTTAAATTTTTTTCGCTTAAAGCAGCACTTTTTATTATTAGTTGAAAGCATCTACAGTTATCAAAGTTTAAAATCACCCATTTAAAACCATCCCCCAAAAAACGATAAGAAACAACGCCGTGTTTATTTTTACAAAACTTTATCAAGGGAAAAACCGCTGCAGAAGTGTAGTTATGTAACGGTTATTCCCCCCGGGCAAACAGAAAAAGGGAAAGCAATGTGCGAAGACTTTTATGTCAAAAAAAATATTTTCGGGTGAGATAAGACCCTTTTTTGGACATAAATTTGGGGAAAAAAGAAGGGTAGGCAAAAAAAACAAATCATAAATTAAAAATGAAAAAATTTTTGACCCAAAAGCATACCTTTTTTGGGTCATCAATGTAAAAATATCGGTTAGGCAGGGGGATATTATATTAAGGGTTACATAGATCATTTATTATACACACCCTAGAAAAATATTTCGTTCTAAACACTATGTTAAGAGAATATTTCCTTAAACCATGGCTAGCTACAAACATTCTTATGAATTTCAACAGTTGATTATACCATTACTAAATTGACCATTATCATTGGTCAAAAAGCCTATGAGGAAGTCTCGATGGGCATGTCGGACTCCGACAACATAGACCCATCAGTTGGAAATTATTGTCTTAATCTTTTGTATCGAACATACATATTAGCTTTCCTTTCTCGCCGAAGCAGTAGGAATAGGTCTTGACTCGGCTTAGTTATGTTTGTGAAATCATTTTTGTGACACACACCTGTGAGAGATTCTGTTTCTTCTAAGCGTTTCTCGACTACAAACATTCGTTTAAAAAAATTTAACTTACCTATCAAAATTTAACGACTGATCAGTTCTCAACAACTTTTTGATCAAAATTTAATATTAAATTGTTGGCAGGATCAATTCTCAAAGTTGAAAAATTGACCCTAGTTAAATTTTCAAAATGACCCATAGGTTATAATTTCAAGGTGCTTAAAATTTAATGTTACACCGGACAAGAATCCGTGCTTTGTTTACATTTTCAAATTGTTTCACATACCATTTCCATGCACATTGCACATACCTATTAATGATTAATTATGAAAGATTTTTTAAAATAAAATAAACATAATTATAATTTTCAAGGGACCAACTGCTTCACATGATAAGCAGCTGTGTCAGTTTTGTAAATCTTACAACTTGTACACAGGTGGGGTTGGGGTGAGATATCTGAATTTTTTCTTGGAGATAAGAAGTGATGTAGCTAACAGATAATAATTTAATTTATAATACATTTTTCATTTTTAGTTTTGGGCCTTCCTTTTACTTATTCGTATTATGCAAATGGACGAGAGTGAATAGATTATTTAGAGGGATACTCAGGCAAAATAATGGCAAAAATATAAAAATGATTTTCTGTACTCAAATCACCCTAAAATGACATTTCTTAAAGTCCCAACATGAATTTCTGTATAAATTCTATATATTTTGGGTTTGAAGTTTAAATATATCTATATATGTTGAACGAAATTTTGACGCGAACAGAATCACCGAATAGTTTAAAAACAAGTCATGCGATTTGAACAAACCCTGGAAGTTACAATAACAAATATTGTGGATATTGTATGATTGAAACAAGTCTAAGTAATTGATTTGACATGTTTTTTAACGTTTCCAGAGTACAGAGTGACAACTATTGTGAAATTTTAGCGCTCTAGCCTGACCCACGCGGGTCAAGTTAGGAAAACACCATTTTATTCTTTATATGGAGAAAAGTTTTGTTCCTTTGACTGTTTAGTGTATTCATTTTGAGGACATTTACAGAATAATGAATGAAAATTTCAAAACTAAGAAATGAAAATTTTGCCTGTGTCTCCCTTTAAAACATTTATTCGCTAGTGTGCATTGTATGAAATAAATATGTTGTAGTTGTTTGTATTGATCAACTGAACAGTATGTCATGCAATTGTCAAATTCTAAAAAAGTGCTTAGTTACATTGATTTTTATTCACCATCCCATAAAACTGGGCTAAGTCTTTCTATTTTACTTTATGTTTACATATTTACGTTTTCCTTGGTTTTTATTTTGTATAAACCTTTGCTAGATATTATACCGGTTCTAGAATTTGCTTGTCTCGGACGGTATATACGGTATACTAAGGTGTTTATCCAGTTGCATTAATAATATGCCAGATATAAGCATAATAGCTTTTCTTACGTTCTAGATTCTAATCAGGTAATTAGGTCTATCGATCCTTTTACAACTTATATATTTGTTGTTTCGCCCTTTATCTTTCACAAGCTTTGCAAAGTTTAGGCTTTTACATCTATATCGAACTATTTGTTGGACATTGAATTTAATGCACATAAGATATTTTATGGCCGAGATGATCAGTTCATAAAGCCCCTTGTGAAAAAAGGAATTCATTAATTTTTTCATATCATTTTTAAATGATCTTAATAATCATTGTCAAATTGTTATATTGTGCTTATTTAAAAGTAGTTCATACTCTTGTTATCAACAGATGGATTTGATTGAACAAATTAGTACTTAGCACAAAACCGTAATGTTGAGCAACCTTTGGGACTGAATTGTCTTAATGTTCGTCTTCTGCCTTGCTTCGTCGGGCCCTTGTGGGTGATTTTCTTGTTGTCTTCCTTTAGGACATTGAGTACTTTGTTATGGTCATTGGGTTTACTTTTATATGTTTCAACATGATAATTTTGGTGTTTTACTTATTTAACCTTTTGTAACCTTAACAACTGTTAGAATTTCACTTGGCGGGGATTCATTTTATTTTTACTGTCTCGTTCATAGGAACATGGTGGGGCTAAGAGCGAGGTTTGGTGCACCATTAACCGGTTTAAACTCCCCAGCAGTCATTATTAAGCTGCTGATCGTTCCAAGGCGTCGGCGCCCCTCTGTAACCTTAGGTGTATGTCTATGTTGTTTCATACTGTTTTAGTGACACTTTTGCTTGTGTCCCTTGTTCTTTTCTCGTCTACTGTTAGTATCTTCCCTTTTATTTCTTTGATTAAAGCCCCCCCCCCCTTCCCCGTGTCTCCTGTCCCCTTCCCCTGGGCCCTTTCACTTTGTTGGCCTATTATTCAATCATTTATTTGTTTTCTTTGAATTCCTTATCAGTTACAAATTATTTATCATTTTAATGATTAACCTGTCCGTGCCCTGTTGTTTGGAAACTAAAATTGACATTAACCTTTATATGACTTCGACAACTATGTTACATTTTCTTTTCTAAAATTAGCCATAACTTATTTAAGTAATGGAAATATTTGATTGATGTTTGAAAAAACCAACACTTACCATACACTTGCCATGGTAATCAATTTAGGTACGACCTTGACTTTCAAATGACATGGACATTTTAGGCCAAATTATTGAATTTTGTTAATTGTTAAAATTGTGTTAATTATAGACTGAATTTGATTTATGGTTTACTACCAACCTCCTAGTTTTAAAGTGTCAAGTGGGGGCAATTCAAGAAGGATCTTGACCATTTATTAATACTTTGCACAAAACCTTCATGTCACATAACTAAAGTGTTATCTTTACCTTTTATTTTCCTTATGAAAGCTTATTCGAATTCTGTAAAACTTGGTAATTCATGCGCTTATATTAATAATATTGATACAAATGACTTGTTTCATCATACTGTCTGAATGAATTTGATTACATACTTTAAAAGCTCGAAGGCATCGTGTTACGTTATGAAATTTGCTACAACTTTGTTATTGATATATTTGGAAACAAAGGAACATTCAGGATCAGAATGTCATGTTTTGATATATAAAATAAAATGCCTTAACCACTGAAAGAACTTTACTCATACAGCCCCCTATCAGTGTTTGTTATATGATAAGAAGACATTAATTAACACAAAAACATATACAAGCTAAAATAACACAGTTGTATGTACAGTATTTTATGCCTAATTAGGGATTATCCGCCCTATACAAAAGAGCTCACTAAATCCGTGATGATTGCTCTATCTTATAGTTCGTATCTAAAGAAAGGAATACAGTAGATCCCAGTAAATCCTCGATGATAGCTCTGTATTATAGTTCTGATCTCAAATAGCCTCAAGGAATACTGTAAAACTAACTAAACTCGCGGTGATAGGTCAAGGTTATAGTTGTCAGGAAATACAATAGAGCTCACTTAACCCCACGGTGATAGCCATTTCTTATATTATTATCTTACTATTTCATGAAGTTGTTTAAGTTGTTCAGAAAACCCGTTATTTCAGTATATGTATTTGATATAGTTGCTGGGAAAATTGAACCAATTACCTAATATAGGAAATAAAGACATTGAATTTAAATAAGTGTGAAAGGTAGAACGCGGGCGTATCCACATATATTTCGATGTAACGTTTTTATTGATATTGAACGATGTTCATGTATATGACTAAACGAGAACTAACCAGAACGGTCAAATATGGCACCACATCTTCACATTTTTCAGATGAACAGTGGCATTTATCATTTTACTTCTTACTCCCTTTTACCTCTACTGGTGCTTCAACATGCATTTTGTTAATCAAGCATTTCAGTTCTGTAAAGTAAAAGCAAACTTAAATGTTTGTGATAAGGAAAATTGATCTGTTTTGAAGTTAAAGGCGACATATTACGATCACCGGGTCGTCGTCGTGCAAATATTTTTCTGTTGCCTATTTCTTAATAATTCCAAAGGTAACAACACGAAACATAAAAGTACTTAATTAACATGTTAAGCTGTAGGCATAATTCTGAAAGCTATAAGACTTATGCATTTTTAAATAATTTTTTGTCGAATTTGCTTTTTGGGTATAATGTTTTCAAAGTATGAACGAGTTCGCAAGTGTTTCAATAAGCTTACAGATTTCAACACAGTGGAACTGAGATACTTCCAAATAAACTAATTATGATAACAGTTGTAAGACAAGAAACATTATTCTGAACGAGTTGTGCCGCCTTTTAATGGTGAATATTTATCAGAGCTGCCTATTAAATACAATGACTTAAACTTGATCAAATCAATCTAAATGAAACTTTGGAAATTTGATTATAAGACAAGGGTCATTATTCTAAATTAAATATCTTATAACATAACATAACATGAATTTAATTTAGCATTGAATATATTGTACAATGTTTATAGCAAATATGAGGAAAGATATGTTGGTAATGGTATAAGCAGTGAGAGTAACGGGAAACATGTTTTCGAGAAGAACAAAAAACCGTACGATAGAATAAATTTCATCCATCCGTTGACGCTCCAAGTTGACTACCCTGTCTGGCAAGGAAGAAACAGAATAACGTATCTCTCGTTATTCTGAAGAAGGCGATTTTCTATCTCGGAGACAAGGTGATCCACAAATGGCAGATACATGTTGATCCGCCAGTACCCTGATGGAGTTTGAGCGGGTGCATTAGGGCGATTTTTCTGTCTACCCCCACGCAGCAACGAAGGCTGGACATCAACAGAATCTGCCATGCTGACTGCCTTCTCATATAAGGCATCCCACACCAACGGATCATTTCTGTCAGCCGTTACCTGCGTTTTGATAACTTCTGCTTCGGTGGCAGCTTGGATTAGATCACATGTTGTTGACTGGGGAAGCTTTGATAGCTGCACACTCCCTAACAGTACATGTTCAATAGCTACAAGAGTAATTATAAAACTGAACTGTGTAATTGCAGCTGTGTTTTCATTAGTATCATTTTTAAATTTAAAGAAATTAATGTCTTTTCTTCTCTTCTTATTTTAGATTTTTGTTTCTCAATTTACGTATCGTTACGAACTAAAAACTAAGATGTTATCAGTTACAACGCAGTCATGACCGTTATCTTTGCTCAATGTTCGCGTAGCAGTCAAACGTCTGCATGATATCATCTTCGCACGTGGTTCTGTTTCTAGCGCCACAATGAATCGGTTGGAAGTGACTGTCATTTACTTATTAAACATAAAACAAGAAAACTTATTTGTTTTGAGCGAATATGCTGTATATCACACGGAAAAGTGTTGCAATTGTTCAGTTCTCAACCTAATATATAGCATATTCATTCAACCATAATAAGCATATATCATCTAATTCTATGCAATTTAATTGGTTCCACTGTGTATAAGCAGTAAATATTCGTATATATTCGTATAAGTTCATTACTGAATTTATTGAACGAGTTGAATAAAATAATATTTTGCTCCCGAGACTGCATAATATAATTTTTTTTTCAACTCGTTCAATAAAAATAATTTCAGTATTTGTATAAAACAATATTTTGCTCGCAAGAGAACATGATTTTATTCAACTTGTTCAATTAATTCAGTATTGAACTTACACTCATTCATTATCATCTACTTAAGAAATGGTATTGCCCGGCCGTGCCCATTTTTTTAACGTGACGTCATTTTTTCTCGTATAAACATAGCGTTAAGACCCGTTAAAAGTTAGCGTTATACAGTACTTTAGGCGAGTCGATGAAAAATGGTTCTTTTTCACTTCAAACGGTCTTTTTTTTTGGTATGTGATAAATAGAATATTAAATTCATGTAAGTTTAATACACGAATATATTTTATGCACCTATATAACAGTAAATTATTTTTTACATTTTTATTATTTATTTAGGAAATAGAATAATGCACGATTTGAGTTCAAATGGATAGTAATATAATCACGAAGGCCGATAGGCCTGAGTGATTAGTTACAAAGCATTTGAACGAAAAACGTGCATTATACAATAAAGCACGAATAATTTTAATATCTATTTCCATTCTAACACGTCAAGAAAGATATAATTATTACTATAAAGTTGGACTTTATGTTTGGTGGTTAAATTTGTTTTCGCCTCAGAGTTTCCAATAGAAACGTTCTTTAAAGGCTGTTCCAGTGGGTTGAAAAAAACTGTCGTTAAATCTAACGTGTGTAGAAACATTTTGAGAATAACGAATTTTGAAAACGTTGATAAAACTTTGCTTCTTTATTTTATTTCACGAGTATTTTGCGAGTGATTTTTGTTTAGAGTTGTCATCTTTACCACTGAATAAAAAACACGGTGCACAGAATACGCCCTGCTTACTTATTAAATAACGCAACCATGCGTTATCGACATATTTTTTTAAATTAAAACAGAGATAGATCAAAAACAAAGTAAATACAAACAACTAGATTCTAGACCTAGCTCTTATCTAGTTAATCAATCACAAAAGGTTAAAAGGAAGCCCCTTACTTGCTCGGAAATGCGTAATGATGAACAGAGTCCCACTTTGCGTTTAGAAGTTGGGTCTTTTCGTTAGCGTCTAGTGACTGCTTAAAGAAAACATCTCCGTAAGGAGGGTCACAACATTTATCGCTCGCCATTATAAAAATATGCGCGCTATGTAACTTTCTAAGGGGAACTACCGCTATATGCTCCTCCGACGCATACATGGATTAACTCTCTTTACGTAGACAAAGCATTAATTGATAGTGCTTATTTATGAATGCAAAGCCTATTCACTCTATTATATAGTCATAATTGTTGTAAGGCTTTGGAAATTATTAAACGAATAATTCGAAAATCTAATATAATGAGTATATATTTTATTTAAGAAATATTGGAAATTCCGAATCATGCCTCTAAACCTTCCAATATCACCCTCACCCATACCCTTTACTTTTCTCACCGTTTTTAGTATATTTGAATTTTTATTTTCCTGTATCAATGTTACGCACGTGCGTAAGGGAGTTACGCTAGCTACGCCCCTGACTCTTGTCTGTGAAGAATAGAGGATTTTTGTCATAATTATTTTATATTATCATCACTTTCCACTCTTGTCTATGAAGAATAGAGGATTGACCATGTTTAAATTGAATACACGTTTTGCTCTAAACTGTGCTCTCATTTTATGGTAAAAAATTAAAAGCTGATGTTCTTATACAATGTCATATATTTTTTTCGAAAACGGCGACCATCTTTTTTATGTGTAGACAAAAATGAATAAGTGGATCCAAATATCATATTTCGTTTTCGGATACCTATGCTAAGTTTCATGCATAATAAGACTTATATTTCACAAAGTATTGTTCTTTGTCGAAGGTCACATCGATTAGGTGCACAAATTTTAAAGTAAATAAAGTAAAGTAAAGGATTTTTTAAGTATTGCGGTTATACAAAATGCACATGTAAACACTATTTAAATCGGTTGAATAAAAAGAATGTATTTTAATTTACGGTTTCTTTTTACATTCCCGTCGCAATCAATGGCCTGAAAGTAAATGTCACAACATTGCACATCGAAATGAAAACTAAGATGAGGCTTTAATAATAAAGTATCATTAGAACCACTCAGACAAATTTGACAAATGCAAAAAAGAAACCTATTTAAGTTAAGTATGGTGGCTGATTTGTGTCATTCGTGTTTTCGCCCGCGACCTCGCCAAGCGAATAGTCAAGAATTAACAAGTTAAAATGGCGGGGTCGCGGAACGAAAACATGCTAATAAGTAAGGGCGCAGACGAAGTTTAATAAATAAGACGTCGCCCCGCGGCGGCTCGGAACAAGAATAAAAAATAGTACGAAAACACGATGATTAGCGAGGGTGCAGGGTGAATTTTAATAAATAAAACTTAACCCCGCTCCCTTCGCTTGGCGGGGTCGCGGGCGTAAAACACGAATGGTACAAATCAGCCACCATAGTTAAGTAACACAATATTTTTAAAGAGAGCCGTTCAGGAAGGGGCAGATTTGCTTTGATAAAAACGCCATAAGGAATTTTAGGCGGAGAAGAATTCTATTGAATTGAAAAATGTCTATTCTTCTTCAATCAAACAAGACCACTTTGCTTCAAGAACTAAGAAGAAAAATGCATCCATAATTCGTAAAAAGAATTGTTACGATAATGAAAAAAGGTAAACAACAACAAATGGTTATACTCACTTCACACCAGAAGGGAATGATAACTCCTTGGACAATACCTGATTCTTTATCTTCAGGCGCAGCGAGGAAAACAACCGATTTTATCCGGCAAATCCAACCCTGACGAAGGGAAAGTTGTCAGTATGAAGAACATGAGATTGTTTACATCACAACATTCTTCGGACATTTTCCTTGCAATGAAAGTTTTATTTTATGAAAGTGATTCGTGGAAATTTTCCCGGAGAACTTAAAAGTCAGATCCTAAATCGTAAATGCATTATCAAAACACATTTTTTCAATTTCAATGGAGATTAGGCTGCAAGCAACAAGTTGAAGAACAGTCTTTTATCCAGATGAATTGTGAGGACCAAATTGAATTCTATCATGAACTATCAATTTCATGAAATATCTGTTAAACTCTGACAAGATCACTTATGCCTTTTCGATGTAGATACTTGCCAAACGAATATTACATTAAAAGGAGGGCATGGAGAACATGTTTTAAACATGTATACAAACAACACAAAGATTACAACATATCTGGTAGAATAAAAAGCTATTGACGACAATGCCAAAGAGGCAGAGGCAAACTTTTCCTTGATAAAAGTATAACATGTCGTAACATCACAAAGAGTATGAAACTTCAGCTAGACTGTTGATTACATATCTACTTGACCGCCTCCGTGGTTGAGGGGTTAGAGTCGATGACATCTAATCCACTTACTTCCCTGGCGTGGGTTCGATCCGCGGGAGATTCTTTGGTAGTTTAGCACGGAGGAAGATTGTCTAGTACTGGTGCGACTCTCCAGGAACGATGGTTAGGAAACTACCCACTTATCTGACTGAAATACTGTTGGGAAAAGGCGTAAAATGAAACAAACAAACAAACAAACAAACAAAACATATATACTTGCACTAAAGCTTTTGGAAATGTAAATACATTGAAAGAAACGAAAACAAAAGGTTAACCTTGCAAAATTGGTTTTATTTTTTGTCATAACTGCCGTATGTCACGTTATTTTTGCTTTAGGGCAAAATGCTCGATTTTGGCAGTAATCTAAATTTAGTGAATCTAATTTTAGCAATTTTGGGGTGATAATACAAATTTAACAATAAGTTATAGTGTCAATTAGAAACTGAAACGAAATTGCATAAGTCGATTGAACATTAGTTCGTCGAAACACTAAAGTTTTATAATAATAGTTATGTGTAAACTAGCTTTTTTCTCTCAATTTTTGTAATTTATGCGATAAAATTAAGAGTACAAATGTTGATTTTATGTGTTCTTGAATCTTGATTTAGTCCAATATATTATCCCGCCAATTGTGTTAACGTTAAATAATATACTATGCTAAAACTTGATATAAGAAAATATTGATAATCTTACACACTCTCTGTATATAACCATGTGTTGACTTCACACAAAGTACATTTGTTATGTTTAAAGATCTACATACTATCAGAGACCTAGATAACAGAGATATGCAACTTCCCAGCCAGTTAAAATACCATGCGTGCCTTTTAAACTTAAAACTTGTAGCGAGTAAAACTTATTAAACCAGATATCAAAATCAGTTAAATAATACATTTTCTGAAAGCTTATGCATTTGTCTATGGCTGCAGTTAAAAATATTTACAGCTCCCATTTAAATAAATGTTACATCAATTTTTAAAGAGAACTACTTAATAATTTTTGTTACAAAACTATTCATATGACAAAAAACTGGCTCAGTGGATATGTTCTGCCATGTTTTTCTAATGCATATGAAAGTTACCAATTTTTTTTCATGCAGGAATAGATAAAAGATTTACCTTTCAAATGGAATATAGTATTAAAAAATCAAATGTACATCCATTAAGTTTTATTTGCTACAAAATGCCTAATATTTCACTTTTTGATAGGCATGAGTGATATTTCAATGGAGTATATAGGAGCTGCTAATCTCTGTTATCTATGTCTCTGATACTATAGGTGGTGACAATATGAATATATATTGGCATTTTTTTTAAAGAAAAGTCCAAACTTTACTTGACCTGTTATAGGGAACGCAAGACATAGTTTATTCATTCTGTTGTTCAAATTAGATACATGAAGTAAGAATTTCATAGATATCAATAAATCTCTGTAACTAAAACAGTTTACTCAAGGATGAGCATAGTATATCTTTAAGTGTCCTTATATCATTATATAAAAGCCTGTGTTTATACATGTAATATTATACAATTATTGACTTGTAAGCCATTTAATATGATGTGATATTCACCGGCAGATGAGGTCAATATGACTTTCTGCCGGTGAATATCACATTCTATTCAATGGCTCACTAGTCAATAATTTTTTATTATATGAATCGGCTTTTAATTAAAAACAAATCACAAAAAGTACAACCTTATATACATGTACAAATTTTGCCATGTTGAAGCCCGGGAAAAAAACGCACGTGTTAGGCGCGCAACGACTGCTCGAACGGAGCGCATATAAAAGTAATTCAAGTTTATACTCATCATTGCGCTGTAGCCTTTAAGTAAAATAGTAAAGTAATGATATTTTAATCGAGAAATATGCCATAAAGAACAAAACTCAACAATTATTTTTTAATTTACACGTGTAATTAACAGATAACGATGTTTGGTCATTGAATATGAGTCTCAATCTATTTTTAGACTGGGAAATCCAATTCAGCTAGTGAATGTTATACTACACCCAGTGAATATAATTTTATAAAACAGTTCTGTTGACTACTGTTTGAACCAATGAGATTGCAGCTTCATTTAGATCATGTAATAAAGGAAGTTAAGGTATTGAAAAATACATGTTTATATTATATAAAATGCAATGTACATGTATCATGCCTTCATCCAAATAAGCATTGGTACTACTGTTATCATTATAATTATGTTTTGTTGAGATTTCAATAAATTTGTTTAATTCAATTTGTAAGCGGCCGGGCAGTGCAATCGGTAGAGTCGCGGAATAGTTTCCTAAATGTTCTGGGTTTAAGTCCCAATCAGGCTGCTAATTTTCCTAACCCGGTGACAGTTGGCACCCAACGGTGAACTGGTCCACTAATGAAAACGTTACAAATAGTATAGAACTATGTACTGTACTTCTATCATTGTGAATAAGCAGTCATTGTTTGTTTGCTTGTTTCTTTTTTCTTATTTTTTAAATTTTTTTATTAAAATGTGCATGTCCGTCAAATGTTTTTATTATTGTTTTCTATTTTATCATTGTTGTTTTTATTTTTTACAATTAATAACAGTAAGTTGTATTTAAACTAAATTATTCTTGCATGTACGTTGACTTACCTAGAGCAATGATTTATGGTTGGAATGCTTAGGTTATTGGTCCCCTTCAACGATGCGCAGATGCATTCTCGATACACAGTTGAGTGATAATTACTACACTGCTTATCTAAGTTAAATAAAACATTTTTATGCCAAAATGGCCCTTTAACTGTATTATTTTTTGTTTGTTTAATTTACGCCTTTTCCCAACAGTATTTCAGTCATATAGGCGGGTAGTTTCCTTATCATCGTCCCTGGAGAGTTACACCAGTACTAGACTACCTTCCTCCGCGCTAAACTACCAAAGCATCTTCCGAGGATCGAACCCACGTCAGAGAGGTAACTAGATAAAAAGTCATCGACTCTAACCCCTCGACCACGAATGCAGTTAACCTGTATTATAGATGTTTTGAAAATAATAAGATGTATGCCAAGAGATAATGACTCCAAAGATTAACCTAACCTTGCTTAAGACGACTGATAATAAATAATTATTCAAATTTAGTGTAGAGCTTATTTGAATGGCACAAGTGTATCAATTTTAATCGGAAAAGAGAGACATAAACGTGGAACCCAGGCATCCTTTAGCCAAAGGAGTCTCACATCTAACCAATAATATAAATAGTAATAAAGATTATTAGGAGGATATATGGCCAAGTTCTTATATCTACCGAGCTGTAAGACAAATGTCATGTTGGAAACACACATTTATACACGGCAATATCTTAAGAAATTGTTTAAACGTATTTTAATGTAGTACCCCTTTTGCATTTTTATCATTAAATAAAACTAAAGTAAAATTAACGACATAAATTAATAACAGCCGTGTATATAGATTTACAATGTCACAATCATTTAATAAAAAGTGATTAACGTGCAATATTATTTAAACATAAAGAAGACTGTGAACATCAGCCTTTAATCTTTTGTTGATATTAAATGTAATCAGTATCAGTTGATAAACCATAGACGATGGACTCTGAACAATGCAGCAAACAAAATAAAGCAGCTGTTATACCTCGCAAAGAAGGATATAACAAACACATCTAAAACAAACACAAAAACGCAGACGAGATGACATTCTGCAGTTTTAATGGAGTAAAAAGTGGTGTTTACATACAAAACGAGAAAAAAGCGACTGAAGTACGTAAAATACCCAAAAGATATGCATTGATCAATAGTCACATCGATTTGGTTGACATGGTTGATTGTATACTTTGTTACTCAATAACGCACAATTTCGAACATTTTTTAATCTAAATCAATATATCTGATAACAGTTCTTGTTTGTGATTTGGTATTAAATTTGTCTTTAAAATATTAAGATAACACTTATTAATTTTGATCCGCTATCAAGTAGTTGAAGAAATATGGAAGAAAATACATAAATCAGTTATAATATCAAAATAAATAAATTATTTAACTTATCTTTAACTATTTACTTATTTTACTTATTCATTTATTATAATGATTTATTTACTTAATTGTTTTAGATAATTTAATCATTTATTTATTTATTTATTTATTTATTTATTTTAGGAATCATAAGAAAAATGCAACAAAACCCGAGTTATCGAAAGTGCACCTTACTAACTTGTCAGCCCGATCAATCTTGAAAAAGATAATTATACATTTTGTATACTAAAAATTAATGATTATATTATTTATAATTACACATGAATATATCACGCTTTATGCCCGTTATCATAAGTTGGAAAGATAAATTGATAAAATTGTAATTTGTGTTACACGTAATATCAACTTATCAACTGTAATTCAATATGCGTTATTTGTAAATAAGTTTTGATTTCTTTTCTCATTAATTCTGGAACCATTGTAAGTACTATTCGTATATCCAAAATATTAACATGGCACATTCTTACCCCCTCCCTCATTAATATACCACCAGATAAAGCTGTTTATAGTTTGTCTAGTAAATCATATAACCATAATATTAACATGGCAGATTCTTACCCCCTCCCTCATTAATATACCACCAGATAAAGCTGTATATAGTTTGTCTAGTAAATTACTTTAAAAACTGCATTCTTCAGATATTTGTAGTTTTTATCAAATGAAACGAACCAAAAACTCATTTGAAATTAATTACTTGTTGTATATAAATAAATTTGCTTGAAGCAAAATAATGTCGATATAGACAGGGTTCGGGTGGTAACTATTGTTTGACTGTAGTCGATGCAATGCGTGCATATACAGTGATCGAAAAGCCGTTGGAACAAGACAAATCGCGCATAAGGTGACGGTTTAACCACAGTTAAGATTCGTAACATCTTTATAGTCTAAGTCAGTTTTAGCCGAACTACTGTGACCAAAGCACACGAACCTTGTTATTATAAAAAAGAAAGGAATATCTTGAAAAATGAGCTGACTTGTTTTGTCTGCTATTCTGCTTGTGCTTCAATAATGACCGTAACGTATTTCAATCACACAAGGAATCAGGTTCACTTATCACATTTTATTTGAAATTTTACTTTTATCAATTTTCAACAGCTTTTGCCAGGTGTTAAGTAACAAAACTAGGTTCAATAACATGAACTACTCAAATTGTGCTAAGCACCATATGATTGTGTGTGAATATTTTTGGGATAATTTTATTTATGCCGTGTGAAAGGTTTAAATGTTGATTTACTGTTTTATCAATTTAGCTGAAGTACGAATTTAACGCTATAAATTATTTTTACACTAATTTTGTGCTAGAGAAGAGCATGACACCCCCAACTCTTTGAAGATTTCAGAACATGCAGCGTGTTTTGCAAATTTGTGAAATTGTTCTTTTTTTTCACAGTTTTAAAATAAATACCATGTGTGTGACCCGTGACTATCAATGACAGCTTGGCAGCGCCTTCGCATACCCCTAATAAGTTTCTGATCGTTCAAACGGATATGACTGCCCATTCTTGTACCAGCATAGCTCCAATCTCCTGGATGGTTCGGGGTTGCATCTGACGAGCTGAAAGTCTAACCTGCAGCTCATTCCACATGTGTTCTATTTGATTTAAGTCAGGTTAGCGAGCTGACCAGTCCATGTACTCAATAGACTCCCTCTCAAGGAAGTCCTGGACCACCCTGGTCCTATGGGGGTGAGCATTATCGTCCATTAGAATGAACTGATCGCCGACTGCTCCAGCATACAACTTAAGCTGGTTGTCTAACAACCAGGTCGGTTCGTCCATTCCAGCTTATGCCTTCCAACACCATTACTGATCCACCTCAGCAATATTTTCAGCCTGAAACCGTTCACCTCGTCCTCTCCTATCATGCCTATCTGTGAAGTCTATCTGTGGACTCATCAGTGAACAGAACGTGTTTCCAGTGTTGCATGGTCCACCGTGTTTACGCCATGGCTCATTCCAAACGGGCCTGGCGATGTCGACTAGTTAATGAAATACGTACGCAAGGTCTTCTCGACCACAAATTACCTTCCTGTAGCCTTCTACGCACAGTCTGCGTGGAAACACGGACCCGAGCAGCATTAGCAAGGTCATTAAGAAGAGAAGTTGCTGGCAAAAAACTTGTACAACGTGCCTGAACGACCAAAAACCGATCCTGAGCTGATGTTGTGACTCTTTGCCGACCTCCAGCGTACCATGTAGCCGGTATATACCCAGGCTCTTGTGATAACCCTGCTTCTCTCAAATGCCGACTAAAGTTAACATTTTCCATATCGAAGTTACAGATGTAAGAAATATAAGTCACTGAATGACAATAAGCCGGTAATGTCGCCGTATAACAAAAGACATGTGATTGTACACGCATCAAAATATTGAAATATTAGGGTGCAGAGTGTCCATGCTACCTAGATAAGTTGTAACGGATAGACAACACGGATTCGTGTCAGGGGACTTAATACATTGCTTAATCAGAATTTTCAAAAAAGATAGAAAGAAATCTGTTTATACTTGTGATAATATAAAGATTAACTTATGGTGCTTGGCAAAATGAGAGTAGTAAACAAAACATACTTTTTGGATACAAATAATATATAACCCTCTAAACATGCAAAGAATTTTTAAATTGCCTAAGTTTTATTAAGGTATTTTTATTACTTCTTAAATTTTTACGTATTACTACTAAGTAAGATGTAGTTATTGAAGATCTATATGCATAGGACAGCAAATCTATTCTTTAGTTCTACATTGAATTCGCACACAATACGTGACACTTAAGTTTCAATTTGAAGAAACTAGATTTCTAACTTTCATTTATTCAGCTAATTGAAAACAAGTCAAATTAGTTATTGTAAATATTTAACTGCAATAAACGTTTAAAATTACTGTCCGATGAGACTGATCTACGAGAAAAGAACACTGAGTTAAATGTCAAATTTACTACATACATCTGTTCATTTTTACTATACATCAATACGAACCAATGCCTAAAGTATCGTGAACATGTTCATCAGCCTCATCTTTCAGGACACATATCATACATGCTTTTACAGTAGTATACATGTATGTTAAAATGTGTAATAAAAATAAAAGCTTTTCGGTGCACTTTTAGCCGTTATTGTGTTTTCATTTACATGTTTCTTGTAGGTTGTGTGTGCCGTCATTTGTAAGGGAACTACATGTAGTTAAAATAGACAGTGATTACAGTCTGTAACTTAGAACGAACCGATGGCAAAATTTTACGTAAAATTTTATCGTCATTTTCACATGCACATGATCAATCAGTATTAGATAATATATGTGCGCTTTTACAAACTCTTGTTTTTAAAATGAAACTTTAAGTTTTAATCATACTGCTAAATTAAGACCCACACACTATTTTCCCGTTTGAATATTTCTAAATACATTTATCTATGTCAAGAACAGCCTGTTAACATTCCACTTGTGATGAATTTAAGTGGTCATTTGCAGAGAATGTAGTTAATTAATTATCATCATTTGTCCAGAATGTCCATGTTTGTGTACAAGCTTCAAATCATGTACACTTCATCTTATCATGTTTAGGTCTCCAAAGATACACAGCTCATGAAACTTGTTCACTAAATAAAACGTTACAAACATTATAGAACAATGTACATCTAACGGGTCATAGACGTTTAGTTTGCTTGTTTCTTTTTTTTTCTTTTTTTTTTTATAAAAATGTGCGTCAAACTTTTATTCTTATTGCTTTCAGTATAATCATTGTTGATGTTGTTTTTATGTATTTACAATTCATAACTGTTAGTTGTATTTTAGCATGTGCTAGTGAATGGCACATGAATTTGCTTACTACTTATTATTTTTGCATGTACGGTTACTTGCCCTAAAGCATTGTTTGGTGGTTGGAAATACTTGCGTTCCTGAACCTCGTCGACGACGCGTAGATGCATTTTTTGTACATAATTAAATGATATATTGACTACACTACTCTTTTTGTACAATTGCAAATCGGTTATAGAATATTAACAAGTATATGTTAGATTGAATATAATTATACTGATCTTAAATTTAAGTTTTAGTGTCAATATATATATAAAAAGACCATTGTTGAAAATATAGTTGACAGTCATAATCAATTTTCACTGTATTAGGTTGCAATGGAATCTTAACAATGCAGAATAAAGCAGCTGCTATATCTATTATAAAGAAAAAAATTAACAAAAAACTCTTAAAATCAAACACAAAGGTTAATTCGATGCCAGCAGACGAGACGACTACCTGCAGTCTTCAGATTTCATAGAGTGAGAAGTTATACATATATACAATGGTGTCTATACAATGAAGGAGATAAAAATAACCCGACTGAATGTAAAATTCTACAAGGCCTGCATTTACCAATATAATAATCAGATCTATTCGGTTTACATATTTGCATGCATATTTTGCTTACATAATAACGCAAATTTAAAACAGTATTGATTTGAATTAAATCAATATTTTTTATTATAGTTCTTTTGTGATTTACATTGTATATCTCTCTAACAAATATAGATCATATTTAATAACAATTTACTACTGATCGTTTATTAAATTGTTGGTTTGTTTAAGGAATAATTATGGAAGAGATATATATTAACTAAAGGGTATTTATTTTTAAATTATTTTATTAACTTTAGCTTATAATAATTATTAAAGCATGCATTTATTTTATTTTATTTATATATCTAAAAAATCATAAGACAAAAATAAACTTTTTGGAAAAGACCATTTTGGAAAAAGGAAAGCATACATTATGTTTGTCTAAAAATAAATAAAATCATTGGTTGGATTATCTACAATTACACATGTATATATAAAAACGTATCACGTTTCATGCTCGTTATTATAATTTGTCAAAGATAAAATCGCAGTTGGTTTTATACGTAGTTATATACTATAGATTTCTTTCACTGGATGTTTCTTCGTTAAACTTGAAACCATTGAATTTGTAAGAACTGTCTATATACCTAATATATATATTTAAATTCAAAATATATTCTTACTCCTTCCTCCATTAATATACCACCAGGAAAAATACTTTTATTATAGTGAGTCTAATAAATTACTTTCTAAACTCCATTCCGTATATCAAATCAAAGTACTCAAGACTTCTTTGAAATGTATCTGGCATATAAACAATTTTTGCTTGAAACAAATTGATGTGGATATAGGTAGTGTTTGGACGCTACTATTGTTTGACTGCAGCCGATTCCATGTGCGCACCCCCGGTGTCAAACAGACAAACCGATAAGATAAAGATGAATATTCGACCAGAGTTGATTTGTGACGTCACTATAGTAAACCATTATCAGTTTTGCGTTGTCTACCAAGCAAACTACTGTGACCATAGCGCCTCAATCTTGCCATACATAATTAAAGGAAGCAGTTTCTCGAAAAATGAGCTGACTAGTTTGGTCTGCTATTCTGCTTGTGAACACTCGGATAAGGACCTAAACGTATTTTAATTATACAGCGTATCAGGTTAACTTACTATAGTTTAACGATTATCAATTTTCATAATTTTTAACCCCTTTTAAAAAATCTCGACACCGTCACCCGGGAAAAAATAGAAACCATTGCTGTTAACTGTCAGCGACCTTATGAAATTCATTTTCAACAACTTGATAAACACTCTTTTCTTGAGATTAAAATCATTCAATACAATCCCTAAATATCATGTTGTAGTGATCCGTTTACAAAATGAAGGCCGCATAGCCTTTTCATGCATGTTTTGTAAAATTAACTCAGAAAATGTACTTAATAAATTTAGCGTTTGAACGTACTTTATAACTGTAATTGTGTTTTCATATACATGTTTCGCGCAATGATCTGTATTATATCATGTACAAGTAAATACCAACAACATCGTCTGTAAGGAAACATGTGAATGATTAATATATAGACTAAGTATGCGTGGTGCATGTTTGTGTGCGTCATTTCAAATATCAATATTTCTTTTGAAAGATAAAATCATTATATATCTATAAGAACTTGTTTAAATCTATAGAAAACTCAAAACGGATGCACGAGGGACTTTCAAATTTCTTTCTCGGCCAAGTAAGCTGTCAGTTTCACAACTACAATTTGCTACCCTTCAGGTATAAATCATTAAAGATGCAAGTTGTAGTTAGTGAATTTACCCGCAATTTGCTTATAAGACATGCATGTCTATATCTTATCAAGTCTCATTTTCGTTAAATGGTAGCAAATTCACTTCAGAATATCAACAAATATATATAAGAAAGTATATAATATGTTGAAATTTAGTTTAAGTTCTACAGGCAATATCGTTATCATTAGCCTTTATTTGCCTGACTTTGTAACTTTTTCACGTGTTGACAATTAATACTTACACAAAAAATGTTAGTATTAAAAGGTTAATCCCCTGATTCAAATTACTAAAATACATTGAAACTGATGCTAAATTTTACTAATTAACTAAATCATTGACGATGTTTTGAAAATCATAAAAAAAATCCATAGAGATATAGGCTGACATAGATGTAGACAAATGATAAACTATGATGTTCTAATTTGTTTTGACTGACGACTGAAGAGCTAATTTGAGTGATATAAGATCAGAGAAAATGGGCATATACGTGGCGACAAAACAACCTGAATGCTATCGATAATTTACCCTATTCCGATTTTATAGAAGAAGAAGAAGACCTCTTAACAGATCTGCAAATATATACCGACCTGTTTTTGTTCTATTGTTTTCTATACAATAGAAAATATGTGGTGTTGAGAAACTCGTGCATTACACAATATTCACCGTAAACGCAGAATTTTTTTTTTTGGGGGGGGGGGGAAACACGCTGAATTGGGCAAATTTATATGGGGGGATGTAATGACGACTTTGAATAGGAAAAATGGTCGATATATATTTTAAAGTACATTTCATCAAATCAATAGAATTAAATTAGCCCATACGGCTGTAAGGACCCTCATAACATATATTCCAGATAATTTATGAGAAAAACGAACTGGCTACTGTTCTGGCGATGAAGTTTGTGTTTCGCCGATATTAATGAGTACAATAACGCACATTTAGCCTTTCTTTATAGTTTGCTTTCCGGTATAATTAACACATTTTCCGAACTATATAGCTTCATAAGATATAAGTTTTCGGTATTATGTCTGATTTTGCAAAATCCTGCATTATTTGAACAATTCTGCATTATGGGATATATACGACGATTTGTGCATATCGAATCAAAGTCAACTTCTGGATCTTTCTTTCCTTCAGTGACAGTATAGTTCATTTTAAGTATAAGACCGTTTAATTCTTTATTTTTTCTTCAGTTTTTTTACATTACAATTTGGATTTCGTATACCAGTACTCGCCTGTTCTTGCGCTTCTATTCTAGACCGCGTGCTTACATGCGGTGTTATCAAACATATGATATGAATATTTGTATATATTAATAAAATGTTATGTTTTCACATATCAATAAATGATCTTACGTTTGCCTACTTGACAACTTCTGTTTTTATTTTCTGTGACTCAACTCAACAAGTACATTACCTGACCTTATTACTTAATGAAACCCCACGAGAAACACAAGAATATTCAAATTACACCTGATTTGTGAACGAATGAATTACAAGAGCATAGCGGATGGTATCTTTGCATGACTAAGGAATGCTTTCTAAACATGATTAAGTACATAAGTAATATGTTTCTTGTGAATAATATTAATAAATACTGAGTTAAAAACTGGTGTATGGATAGAAAATCAAAAGAGAATGTAGGTAAGATAATTTCCGCCCTCGGAATAGGTATGCATAGTATTAACAGACCCGGTGGCCTTTTAAAATCCTCGATCGCTACGCTCTCTCGGTCTTCAAATCGGCACCCCGGTCTGTAAATACTATGCAGACCTATTCCTCGCATGGTAACTATAACTTATGACTACTTTCCATTTTGTCCTTTACACCCTTCGTTTCTTACGCTAGACTATAGTTCAGTTACTAACTTTGGAATTTTAAATTCCTTTGTCTGCCACTTTTGTGATTCAAAATCTATCATTTTAGCGCACGAGTAGTTATATATCTTGGGCCAACGATCCTTTATTCTCATACCATGGTTTTATACTTACGGACAATGAAAACGCACGGCCGGGATAATTGCATTTTAACAAGGAAAATATATTTCTTTTAAATATTTTTTCAGTTTCATAAAACCGAATGCATTCCGGTAATTTAGATACCAAAGTTATAAAAATGATTGCATTTTAATGAAATTATTGCATAATAAAGATAGTACCCGAAAAAATCAAAAGTAACACTTTTGGCTAATTGTGATAAGATCACAACAGAAAACAGATTGAACCAATTCATGGTTACCTTATGAAATAAAATTTTTTTTAAACTGTTAATTATTAACTTGTTTTTCAAACCTTTCTAGAAATGTTAGACACAAATGAGCAATTAAAACCTTTATGAAAATGAATATTAAACTATGCCAATGGTCAGTTTTAGAAATCGTAAAAGCTCACATGGAAATTGCATATACACACTTTTCCTCTATAAAAGGTGCTAAATTTCAAACAAAACTGAAGACTTGCTAGCAAATTGTATGCAATGGTTCTACAAAGAAATAACCGCTGGGCAGATTTAGGACAGATTCAGTCTGGTCTATCTTACAAACAAAGCGCCAACCGTTTTGGTGTCCATCGGTCTACAATTTCTCTGCTTCACCAGCATTTTCGCACTGCACTTCAGACCGAATATCGTCAGATTCCACAGGCGACTACATGTATCTGCACTGTAAGGTCTACGAGGCGACGATGTACATCTGTAAGAGTCGCTGATGGAGGACGACGGTGACATTACGAATAGACATTTATGAGTGACTTTGTTTTGGATTTTCATTTTGGTTTTTGCCTTTGTTACGTTTGCATTACTGTGATGACAAAGTGTGCTTTTTGGATTTTCACCCGAGGTTCTTCGATTAACTGGTGTATATTTGATTTTAAATATTTTGAATTATTTTTAGTTGTTAAGTTTGCGTTTTGTATTAAAGTTATGATATATATCTAATAGAGTCATTAGTGTTTTGTTTTCATGTAATAAGATGCATAAAGTGCGGGCGTGCATTTTCATTATCCTTAAGTATATATGCAGTTTAAAAGACTGAGTCATTAAAAAAACTTCTTTAAATTAAAAAGAAGTATGTAAACTACACAGGAATTGTCTTTAGGTAAGCTAGTTCGTTGTTAAATGATCGAAGGTCATCCTCAGACCGACCTACACAACTTCTCTGAAATGACAATCAAAATTAATTTCACTTCAAATATTATTCATGTGAGCCCGAAACTGAATATAAATTTGCTGCACACTTTTTAGTAATAGAACTTACCTAGAGCAAAATAGATCAAAACTATAAAACTTTGATTTTCTGCGCTGCACTTACTATATAGTTCTCGAAAATGTATCAAAAATCACTAACAATGTTCTGATTTCCATGTGCGGAATAATTAATCACATGAGAGTAACAATGGATTGAATGTATTATCTTATGCTTGCATAAACCTGTGTTTATATACGCCTATTGCTTGGCATGGCATGGCAATTTGCAAGCTTAAGGACCTAGTATATCGGCAATGAGCCCCGAATACAAGTAGTTTCTTCGTTCGCATTGATAGTGAGCTGTCCGATTCTACTTGCCAGCAAGTTAATATATTTTTGTTGTCTGAAATATGAATTAATCGAGGTATATAGTAAAAATCATTGAACACTATTATTGCAGGACGTAAAGGCTGAGATAAACAGTGTATCTATTCTTAGCCGGCGGATTTGGAAGACTACAAAAGAGGATCTTTTTTCAGCTTTTACAAGTTTACACTGAGTAAACTTGTAAACTTATTATTAGATTATTATGTTTGATGGTTTCATTTTCCGGATAATTAAAACTTTTTTTTTACTTTTTGCTTTTGTTTTACAGATTGAAGAATAACAATGTTGCGGTCTGTTCTTTTTAAGAATTTTGTGAAGTTTGAAAAATATCAGGTGATGGACTTTTCAAGTGATGGGCCTTTCATTCTCATCGGTGAAAATGGGTCTGGGAAAAGTTCCGTTTTAGAGGGTATCCGACGTTGTTTGAAATTAAAGCTGAGTACATCAATGTCTTCGATATTTGATACGAAAACAATGTCTTATTTCATTTGTACAGCTGAAACTGCTGGTTTACAGGATGAAAAAAATGTTATATTCGGTATCGTTGCCATGCCTAAAAAAGGTGCCATGCCTAAAATTGGAAATGAGCTTTTAAATCAAAGTAGTTTATTTTGGTTTTATAAGTTTGCCTTTTCAAAGGATGATCAGATATTTATTGATTTGATTTCTTCATCAGAAGTTTCTGAGGGCGAAGTAGAGCTGATTGTGTCTAACAGTTACACGTGTAGTGATGGCGCATTTATTAAGGCTGTTTTAAATCCTAAGCCCAAAGAGCACGATATAGAGACTTGCATCGATTCAATTTTTGGAAATCTCTACACAGACCAAACACCGTGTTCGGACAAATTAGGACAACTCTTGTGCGATTTAACAAAGCAGTTTGTATTGACATTCCCGTTGCGTTCCATTGGCCCGCTACAGTGGTCTGAAAGTACCCGAATCACCAGTGCATGGCGAAAGGAAAATTACAATGAAGCTGAAAAAAGATGTGAAATAATAAAACATTTCTTAGAAGACAACGGCGAAACTTTTGACAAGGACAAAGAGAAAGAGTATTTCCAACACTTAACGCAGATAGAAAACTACGACTTCACACTTGAAGGTGGTAAGATCTCTTTACCAAAGGGTTTTGCTTTGCTAAAAACGCCAGAAGGGATCTTAGAAGCAAAAGCATTTTCTATCCTTATATCAAGTAAACAATACAGAACTATTTTGCTTGAAGAACCAGATAGGGGAATGCACCCACAAATTCTTGACAGAATGATTGAAATAATCCATCAAGAGAAAGACAAAAAAAGAGTAATACTAACTACACATCGGAAAGCATTTATTACACCCTGGACAGTAAGTGACACATTCATCTTCAAACACACGAAAGCTAACAAAGAAACTCGAATTGTATCTGGTACAGATCTTTTTACTAATAGAAAAGATGGCAGTATGAATAAAAAGGCTTTGTTAACATCACATAATATACCAGATATTTTATTTGCAAGCAAAGTTTTATTTTACGAAGGTCTTTCAGAACATTTATTTCTCGGCGAGTTAAGGAGTCAAATATTGGCTGGAACCGATAGTGTGACCTCAGGAGTGTTTGAAGATGATAAAGTTGAAGCAAACAAGAGATTGAAGAAGAGCCTTATGGAATATACATTGGTTTGTATGAACGGTAGGGACAATCAGACATTTTATCACAATATATCCAAAAAACTCGGTCTTGATTTTTTAATTCTACTAGATAAGGATATTTTATATAAACAACTCGAAAAAGAAAAAAGAAAAAACAGAATCAAAATGGAAACACGAGATGAATTGGCAACGAAAAGGGAAGAGTATTTGAAAGAAAAGAATGTTTTCTTTTGGTTTGATGGCGCTATTGAGGACATGGTGCAAGCGATGTGTAAGAAAAACCAAGGTCTTAAAGATAAGCTTGCAGAGCAGAAAATGGAGTTTCCTCCAGAGGTTAGAGAATGTACTTCAAACGGGCCAAAACTTTTCCTGCATAAAGGTATAAAGAAAGTACATATCACAGAGAGTGTCAAACTTCTGCTTGGTTACTGTCGTCTTGAGGACGATCTTGCTGAATTAATTAAAAAGTTTGTCTAATTAGGTGTATGCACTTTAATAGTATCGTTCGCTGATTTATTTAAAATGTATCTTTTATGACTTTTGTTTTGTTGGTTGCGTTTTTCTTTATAGAAACACAAAATCATAGATATACTTGCCACAGTTCGGATTAAATATATTATGGCATATAAAATAAAAATAAACATTATGATAGATGTGCTTTGCGTTTAATTTAATTAAATTTGACATTCACAATATTTTGGCAACAAAATACAATTTGTTGGATTATAATTGCAATAAAGAAGTCTCTTTATCGTAAATAAAGAAGTCTCTTTATCGTAAAATGTCGTAGAATTGAAATATTTCTCACATCCATCTGTTGTTTTAAGCAGATCATTTAGTAAGAAAATGCAAGATTTGTTCCACAAAAAGATGACCCTAGTATTAGAATATCTTGGTGTACGGATTTATGTTTTTTTTTCTAATTTAAATGTTTCCCTTAGTCGTCTACATGGGTTTAAAAAAAATAAAAACTTGAAAATCACTCGATTACAATGAAAACAAAAATAAAAACTTGATTTGATTGAGTCTGTTCATGAGAGATAATGTATAACTTAACATCTCTTTCACTCTTAGCACCGAATTAAGCAGCTTAATCTTCAATACAAAATGAGTAAATCTATTGCCAGTAAAATACCATTAATAGATGAGACAACAAGTTAAAGTGTCCAATGTAATATACTTAAAATTAAAATTGCCAATTGCGAAGATTGATGTAAAACACAAGCCTTCCGGGCTTAACAGTGTTACATTTTATCACATTTTAGAAGACAATCGTAAATCTATAAACGAGAAAACAGTCCCGGTCTGCTTAACTGTTAAAGAGAAAACGACCTTGCTGCTTTTATTAACATTTTCACTAATAAAAAATATATCAAATGATGCAGCGTCTTACAAGATAAATCCGGACTTCAATGATGAATGAAAGTCTTAAAGATTAAGCTTACACAATTTACTATTCAAACTGAATATCAAATTTTGCACTGTCATATTAATACAGCTCGCAAAATAGGATACTTCAAACACCACTTAAACAAACACAAAAAACAGCGATTGGTGCATGCAGACAGGACGATGACTCTATGCATTTTTTTTAATCTTTCATGGATCGATGAGTAAGAGTTACAATGGTGTTCAGTTACATAAGGAGATAGAAAAAAGACTTAAATAAGAGCTAATTTAAATGGCACAAGTTTATAAACAAAATCGGAAAAGAAGGTCTTTAACGTGTAACTTAAACATAATTACGACAATACAACCTAGAATTCTTAATCTTCAATACAAAAGGAGTAAACTTTTGCCAGTAAAATGCCAATTATATTAAAAATGTACCGGAACCAAAATATTATGCGACTGTTATAAAATAGAAAAAGTAAAACGGTACTGGAATGTGGAAGTAACCGTTCACGCCCCTAGCACCGGCTAAAGCAGAATTTAACATTTGAAGACGAAAATAAGTAGTGTAAAACCATTAATAAATGACTTTGTACATGTTCTAAAGGAAATATTCAGAAACAGGTTTTTAATTAGTTTTTTATCGAAATTCAAACAACAATTTTGTAATCAAATGGCAGGGCAAATAAAAAGTTTTTATATACTTTATCAGGTTTTTTGCCCAAGCATAAACGGTCGTCTACCGAGCCATTGACAAAAGGTCGTACTTGAAACAACTGTTCAACATGTAACAATCTTTACAATGAATTTATAATGCCGCACACTTCCTTCATTATTTTTGTCATTATTTTCTTTTAACTTTGTTGCTAAAATAGAGAGAAATAAAGAACCATAAAGAACGCACAAAACATAAAATTGAAAATGTTGCAGGCTCGGTTTGATTGAACAAGATCATGAACGGTAATTGAAAATGTTTTCAAGTCGGAAATATTGGCACCACCCAACTAGAAAATAGCCGAATAGAAAGAACAAAAAATACAACAAGCACAACGATAATGTTGTGCTGAACGACCTTTAAGGATCAAATAATTATATAATATCCCTGATTGAATGTACGGAGCGACTGTTTACAGCCTCCATATGGCACAAACTACGCTGATGCGGCGATAAAATAGAGAGGTAAACCTTTCTTTTGTTCCTATTTCTTTATTTTAAATTTATTATGTTTTTAATTGACAGTTTTTAACAGCCGGTGCAGACTTTTGTAATCAGTTTTGTCTACTTGAACGTTTCCTCTTTCTGATGGACTTCAGTTCATCAACAATTTTTAGGCTTTTAAATTTCTTTGTATGGTAAATACTCTATATGGATTATTAGCTTTTTGTGCTTAACAAGAATTTTTGACTGCGAGCGATGATATCTCGGGACCACAATTCTATAATCTCATACCGGAAATGTTATACTGTACATTTTGGTGTGTGCATGTTTATGGTATTTTAGTTTATTCTATTGATCTTGATGGGTGGTTCCTGTATTCCTGATTTGAAAAGTGTTGGATCACCGTAAGAATATGTTGTCCCTTTTATAAATTTGTTTGTTATTGTCTTATCTGTGATATGAAGGTTTAATAACTTAATAATTGCTCCCCCTTTAAAATTCCATTTTGTTTAGTTCCGCCCATTGTTTTCTCATTAAGGGCATGCGCATTCTTTAACCTGGAGGTCATACGCTGCTTTTAATACTATTAGAATGACATAAGTGTCTCATTGATAACCACCGTATTAACGTGGGGAATGTTTCTCAATTCCAGTACAAAAAAACCAGCAATGTTCGGAGATACTGGTTTAGCAGACGTAAAATATTTACTGATATGAGATAAGAACCCGTTGACTTTATACATATATATATATATATATATATATATATATATATATATATATATATATATATATATATATATATATATATATATATATATATATATATATATATATATATATATATATATGGTTAAGTAGGCTTAGAAAACAAGTCATTTATCAAAGTGCACAACTTGTATTTCCAAATGCATACTTTATTTGGGTGCATAGCATTGTAGAACTATCGGTTTTAAGCTCGGGGAAAATATCAATATATTTATTGGTATACAGAAGATCATTTTATTTTTACACACCATATGAAGTATATAATCGTTCTAAACACAACGTAAAGAGAATATTTCTTTAAACCATGGCTAGCTATATACATTATTTTTGGATTTCAACAGCTGATTATACCATTAGTAAATTGACCATTATCATTTGTCAAAAACGCCTGTGTAGAAGTCTCGATTGACATGTCAGGCCTACGACAACATAGACCAATTAGTTGGAAATCTTTGTCTTATACTTTTATATCGAACATACAGATCTTGCCTTTCTCACCAAAGCAGTTCGCATAGGCCAATACTCGGCTATGTTATGTTTGTGAACTCAGTTTTATGACACTTGTGAGATACCGGGTATTCTGTTTCTTCTAAGCGTTTCTTGACTACAAATAGACGTTCAATAAAATTTAACTTACCGTTAAAATAACCCTAATCTGATCAAAATTTAATGACTGATCAGTTCTTAACGACTTTTTAATCAAATTTCAATATTAAATTTGTGGCACGATCAATTCTCAAAGCTGAAAAATAACCCTGGTTCAGTTTTCAATATTGAAAAATGACCCATAGGGATTAATTTCAAAGCTCAAAATTTAAGGTTACGCCGTGCTTTGTTTACATTTTCAAATTGTTTCACATACCATTTCCATGCACATACCTATTAATGGTTAATTATCAAAGCTTTTTAAAAAAATAAACATAATCATAATTTTGAAGGGACCAACTGCTTCACATGATAAGCAGCTGTGATATGTCAGTTCTGCAAATTTTGCTACTTTTGACTTGAACATAAAGGCCAACTGCGAACTGAAGCTGAAGCACAGAGGGTGCGATCTGTTTCAGTGCAATTATACCTTACGCCAGAGAAATGTATCCAAATGGAATGGAAGTCTTAAATATAAAACGCGGACAGCAAAATCATTTAAAAATGATCTTAATAACATTTCGTCAACTTCTTAACCTCGACGAACTTCCTTTGCTTTGTGAGATCAGTTGCCTATAATTTGAATTTATGATAAGATGCTATTTTTCTGGGTTCATCACCTCTCCTAGAAGCATCCTATAAAAACAAGAGTTAGTGTTTTTGATTTGTTTTAGACTGGAAGCCATAATGTACTGAAATCTACAAAGTACAAATGTTGCTGCAAAACTGCAATTGAGAAGCTCCGCGCAAAAAATTGCGCTCATTACAGATACCTTACCAAATTATTCCTACGCACAGGTCATGTTATATTCAGATTAAGTACTATTGTACTTTTTCCCCGAATGTTTTTTAAACCATTTTTTGCATAATTATACTTATCTTATGCACTGTCTATAAGAGAGGGACCAAATATTTAATAAAAAAATGCTTTTACTGATGCCTACCTGGTAAGGTAAGTAATTCCATTGAATACAAACAAGACTTACAAGACTTGTAAATGTTATGTGACATGACTGTACTGTGATAAAAATGGGATAAATTTCAAAAAACCAAATTCAGGAATTTTTGTTTGTCATACACGCGTTACATGGTGATACAGTATTTATCAATATAATAGAAGACTGTTACCTGAATTTTAGGCAGGTATGAGGAAAAACTTAAATTATTTCAAAAAGTTCGTTATTTATTACCATATCATGAAACGAATGACCATTTCGTTTAGACTAAAACTACTTCTACAAATAGATTTCGGACTTTCACAATGTTAAGGTATTCTAGCTATTTATAGCTTTCGAATTCATGTACAGCGATACTGTTATTCGTTAATATGACATGCTGCGAATCAGCGAAGGGGAAACCAATATAATAGAAATCGGAAAGAATTCTTGAATCCGAATTTATTTTTAGCTATAAATCGAAGGGATTAATTTGATAAAATCCTGGCCAATGGACAAAAAATAAGAAAAGAGATGGAGACAAACCAGATAGAAAATAAAAGAAACGAAGAAAATCAAGTTTTGAAGAGAAAACATCGATTCAAAAACCAAAACGTGAAAGACATGAAAGGGAGCAGGGTGTAGAACGAATCTCAACAAACACAAAAGCATCGACTCGATCTTGTAGAGGAGAAAATAAAAGTTCTAGAATATACACAACTTGTAAAACATTAGCTAAAGCAATCAGCTTGACTAATTTTATATCTTTTACAGATGATAAGATTAGTTCCGCTTTCAGATTTTTTAACACTGGATCATATTAAGGCATTTCATTGCAAAGTTGCAATAACGAATTGTTTATTTATTGTCTTCCTGGGGACTGAATTATCTAAATGTCCGCCTTCTGTCTTGATTCGTCGGGCTCTTTAAAGTGATTTTTTCTTGTTGCTTTGTCGTCCTTTAAGGCATCGATTACTTTGGTAATGGTCATTAGGCTGTACTTTTTGTACATATATAAACGAGCATGTACGTGTTCCATTTATTTCGTCTTATGTAACCATGACCATTGTTAGAATTTCACTTGGTGGGGGTTAATTTTATCAACCTTATCTTGTGATATAGGAAAATATTGGGGCTAAGAGTGGAGTTTTGCGCGCCTTAAACCGGTTTAAACACCCAAGTGGTGTAACTAAAGCTGGCTGTTCCAAGGCGGTACCCCTCTGTGTTCTTTGACGTGTTTCACATGTCGTTTTGAATGTTTACATGCTTTGTGATGTCTACCTTATTTAATTATAGATTATATTACTTCGCCTTTAACGAGTCCCTCTCCTCCTTTCGCCGCCCTTATGTCCACTCTGGCCTACTTGGTGCCCTGCTGTGGAAGATTTGGTGTGTCAGGGGCTGCGTCCTGCGAACATTGCCTTTGCTGTGTTGATCCTTATTCTCGTCTTTTATATTCCTTAGTCGATGGCCATAAAAAGATTATCATGTAAAATCAGGTTATTTCATTTGCAGAAAAAACTGCTTTACGTATTCTATCAATTATGTTAAGATTGTTAAAGATTAATATTACGTGTTGTTTTATGGCATTGCTTCTTCTAAAGGTAGTTGATTATGCTAATCAATAGCCTTATGAAATAATATAACATCGAATATTTCTATAACAAATAATAATGTTATTTGTACAAATTGTTTTTGATCATTTGACTATAAGATATTAAGAGTTAAACTCAGAAATACATGCAAGGCATAAACCACACTGAGAGTAAGTATTGCCTTTGCCTTGTTGATCTTTATTCTTGTTATATTATAGTTTAATATTCTCTTATCTTATTTACATTTATTTAGTGTTTTATTATTTTTGCCTTTATATTTATTGAATGTGTATAACTTGTTCAGATTAGGTAAAGACTTATAGTTATCGATTCTCTTTGTGAACTTTGGCCAAGTCATTTGACTTTTTATCGGTTAAAATTGCTTCAGTTTTTAGTGCTGTTTAAACAGCCTTCTATTAGATACTAAAACAAATGACTTCCGTTGATTATGTTGATTAACTCATATTAAATAAATAATAATCAAAAGTTATGTATTGCATCGTTAAATTAACATATTGCGGTGCTAACTAAGAAAAAATTAACAGCATAAATCCTGACAAGACTTTAACCTATATTATTCTGTCGCCACATAGCCTAGGTACTTAGTAAAGTCCGTTCGTTAAGAAATATAAGCTAAATGTTAATGGCAGGAATATCGGTGTATCTCAAAAAGGAAATGATTACCACTGAAGTTCAGTTATGTGTTAGTGAGTTATCCACCATCATACCTATGAATTACTTGTATTATGTACATGTATAATGGATTTGTAAATAAGAAAATACAGATGCATTGTTGATTTAATGCGCTTTTTAATAAAAGATTTAAAGTTTTTGAAAAGCAAAATTTCTTGGTACAGAAAAGAGCCTAGTTACTACATATTTAAAGAATCAGGTGGATCTCATGTTATTGCATATAGAAAGATAACTTATTTAGTAAAAATTAAGACTTGTAATTGTGTTACTTCCCTGTATTTTTCCCTCTTTTATTTTTCAATCATAATATACAAACATTCAAATCATATTAATTAAATACATAAAGTATAATTTCAAATAAATGTAATCAAATTTATGACAAGTATATTTGTATGTATAGATAGATAAATTGATAGATAGATGGATGGTTGGATAGATGGATGGATGGATCGATCGATCGATAGATAGATAGATAGTAGGCATGGGGAAATGCGGTCTAAGTATTGCCTCATCTAATGCTTTTGGGTCATATTTGTTATGCCCAAGTCTGGGATTTTTTACAACAACAAGGAAATTTACCAAATCTGTAGGCTCATTGACTCTTGTGATTTGTAATGCTTTGAAAAGTGATTTAGATTGTTACACTTGTAGCATTTAGGCAATTTTTCCGGAAAATTTGTTCCCTGGTCATCGCGTGCGACAACGTCCACAAACATTTAGTGGTCCATGTACTTGCATCCCATTTTTCTTATCGGGCACATTTGCTGATTGTTTTCGTCCATAATGCATCTGCGTCTTAACAGTGTCAATTGGCTGTTGCGCGGCTGCCCCCATGGTTGACATCTGCTTTTGGCAATATTACACTCATGATCTTATGTAATACTTTCTTTATCCGAATAGTTATTGCTTTTACAGTCAATATTGAAGGTTGATCTTTACCTTCCTTAGGTTTCAAGGTTATTATACTTTGTTCTGGAATATCTGATAGTTAGCATCAAACTATGTATTTATTTCATTGCAATATATCTTGTAAAATGCTGTAATTAGTCCATCAGAACCAGGTAATTTGTTATTTTTATTTCAAAAAGAGCAGTTTTACATTCATTTTCACTTAGAAAACATTCATACATGTTTTATTCTTCATTTGGTTATACATTTGTATCATTATCAAAAAAAGGAATATCTGTTTCTTTTTGTGGAACTTTATTGCACAATGATTTATAATATTTCAGTTCTTCTTCTTAAATCGGATCACTTTCAAAAATGTCTTTACCATCTATATCTAATTTTGAAAAGCTTTTTTTCTCAGCATGTCTCTTTTCTAGATAAGCAAAATATTTTGAGTTTTTCTTCATTTCCTTCAGCATGGATAGCTGTTGATCTTATTAATAACCATTTATTTTATTTTCAAATAATTTTTCTTATTCATTTTGTTTCACGGGTATTCTCTCTAGTACATTTTTTTCATCCTTATCATTGGTATTATTATTATTATTATTATTATTATTATTATTATTATTATTATTAATTTTATCTATTGTTTGATGTGCGCTGTTAAGATCAGCTTATTCTTTGCTTAAAGTGTATTTTTAATTGGTTTTCATTTTTTCTTTTATGTGTAGTATATTATAATGCAATATTTCTTATTGTTCCTTTGATAAGTTCTTAAAGAATATTTGTGATGCTTTTGAATTTATCGTTGCCGCGTAATTTAACATCAATTTAAAATCAATGTCTAAAAGAAAACTGTCATTAAGTTAAATATCCTGGTCCTCTATTAAATCTCCAAGTTTAATATTTAATATAACGCCTGAGTGGTCAGTTTTAAATTCCGGTTTGATATTACATTGAGATATCAAATTAGTTAAATATTTTGACACAATAAAATAGTAAAGTCTGCAGTATATATTAGGTGCGATATGTTATGATCTTTAAAAATTGCGTTGTATATAAACATAGAGTTAAAGCACGCTAATGTTAGCGTTACACAATAGGTGCGTCATTGAAAAATACTCTTTTAAACAGTTTATCAGTCTTTTATATATGTGTGATAAATATGATATTACATTTGTGTACATTTAATACTGAATTTATTGAACTCGTTGAATAAAACATTATTATTATTATTATTATTATTATTATTATTATTAATTTTATCATTATTGAAATCATGAAGTGTCAAACGTTTATTTATAAATTTGCGTCAGTGGAGTTGACATAGTGAGTTCGTGAAGTTGAAATCTTAAATTCAAGAAGTTAAAATATTGAATTCATAGAGTAAAAATTGTGAATTCGCAAAGAGAAGACGACAATTCCAAGAATTTGAAAAGTCGTCACAGGTCTTACGTACCTTTCAGCATAATTAAAAAATGTCGAAGACTTGTAAATTCAGCATGTGTGTGGTACTAAGTGGTTTATATGTTGAACTGTTCACGATCTTTAATTTAAGCATCGGTAAAGTTCAAAAAGTAATCATGGATGTTGTAATAATAGAATAAGAATCATTTATGTTTAGTCTTCCAATGTTGCCGTAATAAATTATTAAAAATATTAAAATTGGATATTTTTGCGTTGTTCTGGACTATGAAAAAAGTTAATAGTTCAAAATTAAAGCAAATATATGTTCGAAATTAGAAATCAAAGGTCAGAACAAAAACCATTATATTTTGAAATAGGAGATCTCGATCCCATTCATAGCACATACTGTTGACGAAAATTGTAAAGAAAGCAACAAATACTAACCGATAAATGATTGTTTATATATTATCCGCCTTTAACACTCAATGGCAAAATAGCAAACCTCTTTTTTATGTTTAAATGGTTTAAATTACATACTGTGTTAATGTTGTATTATCTGTTTAAGAAAAATTAGTTTTAAGGATTGTTCAAACTTAATATAAATTATCATTATCAACAATCTTTTATCTTTTAAATATTTATGCATCGACATTGTAACTATTATTATCAAATTGTCATCGTTAAAAATAATGTTCCTAAAATAGATATTTACTTCAAATAGGCGAGGGGATTAAATATTTTGGCATCGTTATTTGTCGTTATTGTCATTGTTAAAAGGTAGAGTAGTTTGTTTATTCCATCATTAATATTGAACCAACAAAGTAAAACTTCTAATTAGTGCTTTCTTGATGTCTTAACAAAAATATGAGCAAATGTGTATTTGGGAAACCAAAAGAATCTGACTTTTAATTTGATTCAAAGCACAACTTCTGGATAAGAAATTAGGTGCTCTTCTCGTATAACATTCGTCTTCTTGATTTATAAACTAATTTATTAGATTTGGAGTCTTGTTTGTACAATGAATATGTGAGCCTCTATGTTAGCCTCTGAACTGGTGGTATTTGGGGTTCGGGGAAATATGTTTCCTCATATGGCACTAGTATTGGCTAGTCAAAGAAATGATTTTTTTTAAATTAATATGTTCTGAATTTACCGATGACATAATACATGAAATTGGAAAGGTGAAATAAGTATACAGATCTATCGAAAGTATGATATTTTAAAGATATATTCATACATTATATAGAACTGTATATTAATAAAAATGCCATCGAAGAAATAATACATATATACCTGGTAATGAAGAAAAAAATATAAAGAGAAAATAGAAAAGTGAAGGACATGAACTCCTGAAACGCAAACGTCCTTTTATTTTTTTATTTTTTGGTTAGATGGCACAATTAAAGAAATGGTGTTTAAAAATATGTGTATTGAAAACCCTTGACTGATAAGTGAGCTTGAAATACAGAAGGTGATCGAAGGCCGAGGAAACTTTTTACTTCATGCAGCCGTAACAAATGAGAATGTCAAGAAGAGTCTGCGTCTGCCACATGATAACTGACAACCAGGGCATGATCTAGCCACATTCATCAAAATGTTTGCGGAAAGGGATAGGCCCAGAAGTTATCAATATAAATCTGAACAAATTCATTCCTGAATGAAAAGCAAAGTGTTACTGCTTATGAAAAAATATACAATTTATGCATCATAAAATCTTGATTGTAATATCGCGAGAACTGCAACAATATTATACAATTATGAACTAGTGAGGCATTGAATATGATGTGATATTCACATGTAGATAATATTGACCGAGGCGATAACCGACATGACCGAGGTCGATATGACTTTCTGCCGGCGAATAACACATAATATTCAATGCCTCACTAGTCAGCAATTATTGACTAGTAAGGCATTGAATATTATACAAATATGGACTTTTTAGCTGTTGAATATGTTGTGATATGTACTGAAAAAATTAACATTGACCGAGGCGATAGCCGAGGTCAATATTAATTTTTCAGTACATATCACATCATATTCAACAGCTAAAAAGTACATATCTGTTTTATTATGTAATTTATAAATAGCTTTTATATGGCTTATCACATCTGCCATTGCATACGACGGAAATCATTATTATACAGCTTGTCTACTGTTTCCATAATTTGGCCCTTTCCATTGGCATGCTAATCCCTATTGTTCTTAAAAATGTAAAACGTTAACTAAAATAGACTTATTTAACTCTAATGTACACCCCACTCAACGTTTTTTCAGAATAATAACAACAAACTTGGCGTGACGTCAAGTCAAAGTCTCGCGTCTTTTAGGGATTTCCAGAAAATCTATTTTTAGAAGAAAAACCGGTGAATATACTCTGAAAATCTATTTTTAGAGAAAAAAACAGTGAATATACTCTGATATTGACCTGTTATTTTTTACAAAAAGTTGCTTGTTAGCCAATCAGTGAAAGGCATTTCAAAGCTATTTATAGATTATATAATAATATGTGTTATTCGCCGGCAGAAAGTCATATCGACCTCGGTTATCGCCTCGGTCAATATTATGTACATGTGAATATCACATCATATTCAATGCCTCACTAGTCCAAATACCACAAGCACAACAATAATGTCGTGCTGAACGATCTTTAAGGCGCCCAAAGAAGGTTCTCACGCACAGAAGGAAAACAAGAAAGGGCATTTTTGCCCGTCTTACACCTGCCTTTTATAGGTGCCTTATTTAGATCTAAATAAGCCGATTTAAAGCCGAAAAATGCGGCTAAACTGAACGTCAAATTTTACACAAAATTGACAATTTTCTTTCCTTTTTCAAACATTTTTCGGCGTAAAACGAAAGGAAAAAATAATTTACGTCGGATGCTGTAGAATTAAAGATATTTTGACCTCAAATGGTGTTGAAATACCCATAACAGTTGCCAAGGATACGCAACAACGTCATGTTCAAAAACGGGCTTTGATGGTCAACTTTGACGCCGTGTGTACACAAAATTGGCTGAAACTATTGAAATAAAATCAACGGAACCTAATCAGAAATATGGTCAACGTTTTGCATGCCAATTTTCAAGACGCTACTCGAAAGTTCGCAAAGTGTCGAGTTCTACCTTAAGGCTTTCCACCTAAGAATGTAGCCATCAATATGACATCATTTGTCATAACAGTAGCAAAATGAAAAAAGTAGTATGTTGACATCCGCACAAAATACTTTATCACTTTACTTGCGGTTGCTGATGGGCCCAATGAGCTGGAGACATGGGTGTATCTTCAGGTAGTGACGGTGGGTCCTCCAGCTCATTAGGGTCGGCAGGGTCAGCAGGTGTAAGACGGGCAAGGATGTCCTTTCTTGTTTTCCTTCTGTGCGTGAGAACCTTCTTCTTTGGGTGCATTTTAGTGTGATCCAGAAAGTACTCTGCGTAGATCTAGCAGTTGAGGGTGGCAGCACGTAGTAGTAGTTTTCGTTGTACAGTTTGTGCTGGAGGAGAGACCGTGTAAGACCGTACGAGGCCGTATGAGACCGAGTATATCCATACTTTTCGGGTGTTAATCGGGTGTTGGATGTAGGAATTGGGGACGGTCTCGAACGATTCAATAAGATTTATATACGACCTTGACATGGTTGGGCTCATTCGTGGAGTTAACTTAAAATACAGTTGTATATACGGTCTCATATGGTCTCACGCGGTCTCTTACGGTCTTGTACGGCCGCTTATACGATCACGGACATGACATTCGAGCCAGTTTATTAAAGTTTAAAAAATCCTTCACGGCTTACTTGGATACACTCAGATTACCCGAGTGTAACTCGGATAACGCCATGGTTGGTTTGGTTGTAACTACGGTTTACACGGGTGGTCAACCTGTGTGAGCCGGGCTTTATCTGAAAATTGAGGGAAAGGGCCGAAAAGTTGCGATTGGCAGTATATTGTTCATTATATTTGCAAGTGAGAAACGTTTTGGAGAATTTATCGGGCCACAAGCAATTATAAAACTTTTGAGAAATAAAAATAAAAACATTTTTTGGTCACATTAGGTCTCTAACTGCATGTTTGCCGTTTTAAAAGTAATGATATGTTTGCCTAGAGAAAATGGCTCCCGAGGTTTACGTTACATTAATTTAGACGACTGATATAATTTAATTGTTCAAAATTTGGCGATAAAGACACAAGCATTTGAATGAAACAATATTATCATATTAAATCGGAAACGAGGGGCAGACATGTGAAACCCGGACACACCTGAGACAAAAGAGTCTATTACCTTTACATAATAAATACTAGTTAACTCCACACAGTATTGTTTTAAAAAAATATAGAGGATATATGACCAATTCTAAGTGGCTATTCTTATATCTACCGAACCGCTAGTCGAATGTCATATTGGAAATACACCAACCAGAACGTCCTCGGCAATATTAACCTCGGAAACAATACGGAGAAAAAATAGTTTCAGATGTAAACATAAAGAGAGAGTTTAACCTTCGATAATGTAAAACGAATGTACATATAAGTGGCATCCAAAAGAACATTAAGTCTGTTTCGGTACACTTATGATTGAAAATATGTCTGACAACCATTTTTAATTTAATTATTCCCATTGATGAACAATTTGAAACACATCAGACTAAATGTCAACAGGCTGGTATTTTGTTCTTTCATTTGCTACAACCATAATAATAAATACACAAATAATGTATTGTTTTCATTTGAATCTTTGAATTAACTTATTTTAGGTAGACATGTTCTTCAAATATTGGAAATAAACATGTCAACAATTCCCAGCATTATTGGCATCCGCGCCGAAGCGCGACACCCCTTATGGAATTAAAAAGGGCGACAGCAACTTCTCGGGCCTTTTCGTCGATCATAATAGCCAATCATTCTGATTGGTATGAGGGTGTTTGATTACCAAAAATAAAATGTCGCGAACAATGAATAACGAGCTGAAGAATTTCGCAATGCAAACATATTCAAATGAAAATATCTTATCAATCAATTTATCGCGCTCTTCGGGCTTTTTATTAATCTTTTTTGTAGTACACCCAGTGGGTTATTGTGTACTGCTGTACCTATAAATATAATGATGACCTTAACATTGTGAAAGTCCGAAAATCTATTTATAGAAGTAGTTTTAGTTTATCGAAACGGTGATTCGTTTCGCGCTATGGTTATAAATAGCGAAATGGAGAATTTTGCAGGAAATGAAATTTGAAAAATGAAACATATTCAAACAACCAATTGCACTTTGGATATTATTGACCTGTCTATTTTGGACGTTATTGTTAAAATTGTTAGAATTAAAAGTTCCCGTGGAAAAAAAATTCTAATCTCTAGCATGCCTACCAAAGTTCATGATGAATAATGTATTTCGTCCGTTCATTCATAAATAGTATACAATTCTGTTAAAAACCAATTAACCATTGAAAAGTTAAAAAAAATATCTGGTAATCTGGTATACTTGTTCATCTTTACTTGCTGCATTTCTTGCATGGACGCCCTTTGATGTTTCGCATCAATGCTTTTCTTGTATTATTGTTGGTTTACATGTCTAGTTTTTTAGCGTAGGTTAGAACGAAATACCGTATCCGTTCTGTGTATTCCTACTATTGTGTTCGAGGTCCTAATCCGAAGACTGACGGAAAGGGTCGAATAGGTGCGATTGGAAATAAACATTTATACACGGCATTATTACAAGAAATCTTTTAAACAAATTTATGGCGCACTAGCCTCCTTTTATTTAAGGTCGTATGCAATTTAGTTCGTATCTAAACCAGCTGAGTGCACAGAACATAACAATTACTTTATTCAAAAATTGTACAATAACTACAGCATTGCGTATGTATTTGAAACAATATAGTATACGTACAATATCAAAAATAAAGTCACAGATAATTTAACAAAATAGCTTTGATTTAAGATACAGGTTATCTTTCTTATTTGGGGACCGTTATAAAAGATATGCCCATGTCGCGATTAATTAATTAATTAAAAAAAACATCCCAACAAACGTGCAATATTTGTTCAACATAAAAAGGTAAACTGATATAACATCTGTGACTGTTATATAATAGAAAATCATAAATAAGCAGTATATTCAAGCAGAAAATTGCCTAGTAGATAAAGCAGTATTATAGCTCGCAAATAATGATACAATAGAAATCGGTGCACGCAGACAAGTTTAAAATATTTCATGGAGTGGTAAGTTATACATTTACATACAGCGGTGTCTGAATACAAAAATAGATAAATATACCCACCGAATGTAAAATATTTGATATATTCAATGTAGCTTGATTTTTCAAAAATCACATCGGTAAGGTTTACAGAGTCGGGTTACAAAATGTCAAACAATTATTTTTCGAAAACAATTTTTTTTTTTATTTGACATTGAATATATCTTTAACAAGTTAAGATCATACTTATATACAGTTTGCTACTGATCGTTATTGATATACTTGGTTATTATGGAGTTAACTATTAAGGGTATTTATTTTCTTTTTATTAATTTTGACTTAGTTTACTTAATTTATCAATAAATCTATTTATTAATTACTTATAAATGAAACATTGAAAAATATTGATGAAATAAATTGCGTATTTTTATTTTCCGTATTTTCACTGAAAAAAATTATTTTTCGCTGTAGTGAAACATATTTTCCGTATTTTCACTGGTGTCTTGTCGGACTACTTTCTTCTAAATTCAGCCAATACACAAAACTAAAATGGAATACTTCCTATTCATAAAGTTATAAAAAGACAGAAAAAGTATATAATAAACAGAAAATTAGTTTTTTCTATTAATACAGGATTTATTTTCATCTTGTGGTATGAAAATTTTCATATTTCACTCGTGGCTACTGCTATTTATTCATTTAATTAAAAATTCTTAGATACCCATAATGCCTCAGAAATATTTTATTTCTATTTCTCAAAGCTTTTTACAGTCCCGTTTAAAAATGGGGCAAATTATAGTTTCTCCCCTGGCTGGCGGGCGGGCGGCGTCCAATTTTTGTCCGGAGCATATCTCCTACTATTTCTATGGGGAAATTTTATGAAACTTCACAGAAATGTTCACCACTATGAGGAGCCCTTTCGCGCGCATAAACAAGATCTCTAGGTCAAAGGTCTAGGTCACACTTATAGGTCATTGAAAAACGCTTGAACGGGGCAAAACTTCTACATGCATAAAGATATTTCAATTTATTTTGGCACAAATGTTCACCATTGTATGGCAAAGTGTCGCGTGAAAAATTTATATTCCTGCGGCGAAGGTCATGGTCACACATAAGGGTCTTATTTCAGATAAAAATATGAAAATGTGTATTTGGACCTTTAAGTCATCATTTATTGAGGGATTGAAACCCATACGGTCATTATCATGACTACTGGTGTGAAATATGTGATTTAGGTTAATATATGCAAGGTCAAGGTCACTAAAGGTGATAAAATATAGCAACTTTGTCCAGAGCATACCTCTTCCACGCATGGTGGGATTCTAATATATATCTATAATTATACATGTGTATGGGAAAAAAACGTATCACGCTTTATGCTCGTTATCAAGAGTTGTCAAAAATAAAATAGTAAAATCATATAATTTTTTTGCAGTACTGGAATACATTTTATTTAAAACTGAGTTTTGATTTCCTTTCTTAAGATGTTTGTTTTCATTATTCCTGAAACCACTGTAAGAACTATTTATACATGCATTACCATTGCTTTTAAATTCATCAAATATTCCCACTCCTTCCTTTATTACTATTGCATCAGGAAAATATCACAAAAGTTCATAATAGGTGTAGTAAAGTATTTTCAAAACTGCGTTTTATAGTATTTGTTGTTTGTATCAAACACACAGGCACGAGTATCGGACCTGGGAAGAAAAAATATGACCTGTTTGATTAAAAAAAACTGTGTTCGTCCTAAAAGTGTCAAAAACCCCAAAAAAAATATATAATTATGACCCCGTTTAAAAATATACTATGAGTTGAGAGAAGGCCGGAAACTCCAGATTCGAGCCTACGAGCAGGGGATTCATTTCCCGGGCCGTTGTGAAAACAATTGTCCAGAAAATGAAAAAAAACTTTTATCACTATTCCACGTTTGTATTAAGCTTCCAAATAATAAATCTTAAATTGAGCACCATATTTATGGCAACAGTGTGTAAATTGCCCGAGTTATAATTAAATATGACAAAATCTTTGAAACAGTTCTTTCAGTATTTTCCGTTTAAAATGAAAATTTGTGCACTTTTTCATAAACTCAAGTCATGAACTAAACAAAACCTTATACCTTATACTTACAGAACAAAATCAAATACTTTTTAATGAATTTTGATAAAATAACCAATTTCTGTTTACTCCTTCTAGACATAATATTATTCTTTTTTTTTTTCAATATATACAATGGTATACTACCTTGGTATTTTGGCGTAGTTTATGTCTATGATTCTGTCATTCGTGTTTTTCGCCCCGCGACCCTGCCAAGCGAATAGTCGATAATTAACAAGTAAAAATGGCGGGGGCGCGGAGCAAAAACACGATAACTAGCGAGGCCCCTGGCGAAGTTAAATAAATATAACTTCGACCCGCAGGGGGGGGGGGGGCGGGGTGAGATTTAAGAAATAAAATGGCGGGCGCGGAGAGTGTTTTCGCCCCGAGACCCCGCCAAGCGAAAAGTCGAGAATTAACGAGTTAAATGGCGGGGCGCGGAGCGAAAACATGCTAATAAGCGAGGTCGGGGGCATAGTTTTATAAATTAAACTTTGACCCATGGGTCATAGTAATAGTTTTGGTTAGATTCAACGAAACATGTTAATAAGCATAAGGTTGGGGTTGCTGCGCTTTATTCAGAATTTCGACCTCGGCAAACATTCATAAGACACATGTAGCGTAGATAAAATTATTGTGTGTGATTTATTTATGCTTATGTTTATGAATTGATAAGAAAATAAATGTTCATTTAGTTTTGAGTTGATTTATTTGTTAGATTTGCTATTTCAAAACCTCCAAGTATAAAGATAGAATCATTATGCAATTTGATATGAAGTTCCCATTATCAAAGTATAATCAACAACGATCAAGTCTACAGGTATTTCAGTCATGTATAGGTGTCAATTATTAATTGTGATATAATTCCGTTACCTTGAAAAATGGCATATAGCTTCAGGAATCTTAGTATCTGGCTTAATGTATAAAAAATTATCCCAAATATATAATACATTCCATATTTGCGGCATGTATATATTTGGATATTCCTGTAGTCTAGGTCAATAAATTCCGTATTCTTTGGAAACCTCAAAAGAAGAATCCGTAATCCTCTGTTTGTCTCTAAATAACAAGCTCCGTATTTTCTCTAATACGGTTCAGTATCCTCTGTTTATCTCGGAAATACGGTTACCTATCAATTGTATATCTCAGAAAAAGTTCTGTATCATCTTAAATCTCGAAAATACAAGCCGCGTAACCTGTAATTTTTACCGATGCTCGTTTTGAGATACATATGGGGTTCCACCCCCGTGACCTGTGTATGTATCGAAAATACAAGTCATTTATCCTCTGTATCACGAAAATACGATTCCATATATTATCTGTATATCTCTAGTATACTACGGGATAAAACACTGACAAAGCTGGTATACAGTTTTTATTATCCATACTGTATATTACAAAAGTATGAACAAATATACTTTCATATATATAGAACAAATACCAAATTCTGTTCATGCCAAAATAATGTACGGACTTCCCGTATACCCGGAGTTTCCTATACGTTGCTTTTTACTTGGTTCGTTTACTAGAAAAATGCAAACCGTAAACGCACGTTTATGTTGAATATGATATTTAGTGTATTTATTAACATATCTGTGATAATTTCAAATGTTTTACCACATAAACTCATAGTAAGTTGGGGTGTCGGACATATTCATACCATATACATTCCACATGTCTAGAAACCAGTATTGTATACAAGTTTTTGGTTTACTGGGATTATATTTAAGGACATTAAAATCATTTTCTCTTGTTTACCGTATACATAATTATCATAGTTGATTTTGCCCTTATCCTAAAACTTTAATCCCATTTTATATTATTGTAATGTTCTAAGGTTGTGACCTCTACACTTTCATCCAACTATTTTGTAACTGTTTTATTACATATATTCAAACACTTATCTCCTTGCGTCAATAAAGAATCGCAAACACACATACCGAATACTATAGAACGTCTCTTGCAGTGAATGACGCCCTTTGAATTCAGGTTCTGTTGTCCATAACTTTTACAATGAGGTTTAACTAGGTAAAAGAGTCTTCCTGTTTTAGATTTATTTTCAGTCGAACGTTAACCATTTTACAGTTTGTATGTTTAGATTATTTCCGGTTGATTTTATTGCTGGGTTGCCAATGTCGTAAAATATGACGTTTTTAGTTCAAAACTAATGACACGTATATGACAGTCCATAGTTGGTCCTGATGCGTCGAAGCTAGATGTATATGTACTGAAACATAACCCCGCAGATCTTGCAAGGCAATTTCCCTCGACAATAGCTGTTTAAACGACATAAATTAAGTTCCGAGTAAGACCGGTGTCACAAAAAGAAAAAAAAATACATGGCAGGAACTCTATTTCTAGTACACCGGTCACGGACCCGCTTAGGCATGTAGAGGCTGAATTCATCTTATCTTGATGGACGACGAGGCAAATGATTGTACCAAGATATTTAACTATTATTTGACTTATTTTTGTTACTAATGATATTAATAGTTTTGCCATTATAGGTAATACTCAAAATAGACTTGGACCACCTTAAATTTGGTTTGCACGCAGCAAATTTGACTCAACCTTTCCAAATTGCAATGGCAGCTTTTTATCAAGAAGTCACTCACTAAGATTGTTTTGATGTGATTGTTTCAGATTATTAATTTCAAATAAGTAAATTAGACAAGGACAACAGTTTATTTAAATAATTTTAACAACCGGTTGAAACAGGATGAAGGTTGTTTAAGTCTTTGAGATCAAACTGTTTTAAAAAGTTGTAAATTCGGAAATTCCCGTATAAAAATAGTGCGCTGCTAAAAGTTATTTGGAATAATCCTTGCAGAAGGGGACATATTCTAAGCAATTGTTTTGCAACATATCATATTTTTATATTCAACATATTATACACAACATAAATATTAACATAAAGATTAATTAACAACAGTGATCAGTGATTACATGTGTCGCCTCATGATAGCCAATTGCATGTTGCAGCAACTGTGTGGCAGGAGACACAAACATGATTTACAGGACAAAACGCGTTTTTTATTCAACACCATTTTTATTCACATGTCACAACTCGACAAAAAATTATTTCAGCGAAAACCTGTGTATTATGCCAAAATACTTGAGCTACCAATCAATCCTATAAAGTTTCATTGAAATTGCTTTAGTGGTACATCAGGAGTAGTCTCGACAAAAAAATAACACTTTTTCCATTCAAGGGTCATAACGCAGCAAAAATCATTCAACCGGAAAATCCGTGTATCATTTGCTAGTACTTGTGCAACTTATAAATCCTGTGTAAAATTTCATTGAAATTGCATTAGTGGAATAAGAGAATTAGTCTGGACAAACGACATAAACACCTTTTTGTATTTAAGGGCCATAACTCAAACCTATATCATTCAACCAAAAAATCCGTGTAATATGCCAAAAACTTGAGCTACCAATCAATTGTGTAAAGTTTCAATAAAATTGCAATAGTAGTATAAGAGGAGTAGTCCGGACAACCTTTAAAAATGTTAGATTATTTAAGGGCCATTAACTCTGACAAAAATCATTGAACATGAAATTGAAGAGGATATGCATAACTTGACTTAATACTGATCATTCCTGTAAAGTTTGGATAAAATCGCATCAGTAGGTTTTGAGAATTAGTCCGAAAAGATTTGTGACGTCCGTACAAACAGACGGACAGACAGATGAAAATACATACAGACGACGGAGATGTGATTCCTGTATGTTGCCAGTCCTCAGTAGAAGAGACACAATAATGTTTTCTTATATTAAATTTCATTTCAGAACTGGATTGTGACTCTGTACCTTTCAAAGATCCAAAGGAAATAGGGTCTTTTTCAATCGATATCAACAGCGTTTACGAGAATTCTCGAAAAAGTTTAAGATATTTTGTCAGTCCTCCAAACCCCGAAAATGTTCGGTTCGATCTCCGACAAGGATTTGATACAAGAATTATAAGGGATACAGGAAATGATTTTCATGTTTTGCGCTGGATAATTGACAATCAGGATAAGTTTCCAATAAATCAAGATGAAGGAAACGGACGGTATTTCTTTTATTTATTGCTTAATAACTATTTTTGTTTACGTTATATATTGTTTGTTTTGCGAAATAACAAACCTACCATATTCATATGTGTATATTAACTTTAGCTACTTAGCCTAAAATTTCTGGGTTCTAGAGTTAAGTATAAAAGCTTAACAAATTAAAACACCACCGTATTAACGATAGATTGTCATAAACATTTTGGTGAATAAATATTACCTTGGAACATATTCTTTTTTCATACTGGCGACAGACAATAGAAGTGAATTAGTCTACAATGTGTGTTTTTTAAATTTTGATGAAAAGAAGTGATATTATCATTTGGATATTCTTAAAAATGTTAAAATGCATATTTATTGAATAAAAACATTGATATGATCATCTTTTTATCTATAACAATTTATTATCTGGTATAACTATTGTAAGTATCTAACACTTACAATATACTTAAAATATCTAACACTTATATTCATGAATAATTCGTTCGTTTTCGTTGTTTATTTTATTTTATTTTTTTGCCACGTAAACTTCAATTATGGTTAATTATCATGGTATTACAAATTTAAAATTTCGGACTCATTTACTCTTATAAAACAACAAAGGTATTGTAGTTAAGCTTTTAGTGTGGCCCCTGCTTGTTGTGATTCTTGATAAAAAAGACTTCATACTGTATGTGTGTGTGAAGTTGTTACCTTCTTTGATAATTCTAGTTTTGTTTTATCTTGAGTTTATGTAATAAAATGTATTTATTTAATGAACATAAGCTACAGGTTAAAATATGACAATGACATTGTGGCCATAACTGAAAAGAGAGAAAATGAGCCGCGTTATGACAAAACCAACGTAATGCGTTTGCGACCAGCATGGATCCAGACCAGCCTGCGCCTCCGCGCAGTCTGATCAGGATCCATGCTGTTCGCCTACAAACCATATTACAAGTAGAGTACTTGATAGCGAACAGCATGGATCCTGATCAGACTGCGCGGATGCGCAGGCTGGTCTGGACCCATGCTGGTCGAAAACCCACTATGTTGGTTTTATCATGACGCAGTTCATTATTGACATTTTGTTTCTACAGCGGCTGATTCATACTAATCTGTATTTTGCATGTAAAGAAATGTTCCCAAAAATAAAACATTGTTAATATTTTAAGGCAATGTACAGGAGAATCTGGACAAGCAAGATCAATGGAGGCTACAACACAGCAGGTATGTTCCCTTCCTTATAAATGAGTTTCTTATTTATATGTATACAATATCTCTAGCAACAAGCATTGATATTGGCATCATTTTTAAAATCAATTAAATGATTATATCAAAACAAGTGTGATGATTAACTTGCCAACGACACTAATTAAGGTAAAATTAAGAATAAACTGGATATTTTCGATTATTGTTTTTATTTAGTCATATCTTTGCAAAGATTATAGAATCTAATTAACGAGCGTTTCAAATACGTTCTGATACTATTTTCTATCTTAAAAATTCTCCAGAGTAGTCCCCCTTTGGTACATCCAAACGATATTGGTTCAAAGTACTTCTACTCACGACAGGCAACAGCAAAATATTATATCCGCATACAGAATAGAAATGATGTCATGTTTGTACAAAGTTGCAGGATTTCCAACTTCTTAACTAAGTCACATTTACAGAAAGAAGCATAGTAATATGTCCGGTACAACCATTGTAAGAATGGTTAATTCTTACGAAGCCATTGTTTGAACTGTTTAATATATGTGTCTCTGTGATTAAATGTAGTATATCAATAGTGCAACACATGTAGCCAACTCATTAAATTGCCTTTAATTTTGAAATTAAAGTACTTCTACTCACGACAGGCAGCAGCAAAATATTATATCCGCATACAGAATAGAAATGATGTCATGTTTGTACAAAGTTGCAGGATTTCCAACTTCTTAACTAAGTCACATTTACAGGAAGAAGCATAGTAATATGTCCGGTACAACCATTGTAAGAATGGTTAATTCTTACGAAGCCATTGTTTGAACTGTTTAATATATGTGTCTCTGTGATTAAATGTAGTATATCAATAGTGCAACACATGTAGCCAACTCATTAAATTGCCTTTAATTTTGAAATTAAGAGTTGAGTTTTAAATTGTTTTTCAATGTTTAATTTACTCTTTTTCTTTTTTCCTGACAAACAGTAGGTAGATAGGGCTAAAGGGGCAACTATGTTTCACAAATCTTTCTTTATTCTAAATGATTTGTCAAAATCGTTAATTTATTATGTTGATAAATATAATTAAGTCTCAAGCACTGTGTCTCTACCCGACTCTTACAACAGCAACATTTTAAAAGTGATACCATAATAATGTCTTCCAGAACAGTTAATCATTCAAATGTTAAACTTGTTATGTAAACTTTGTTTGGTTCAGGGAAGAAAGCACGTTGATGACAAGGGAATCTCTGGTAAAGAACTTGGTGATTTAGAGACTGAGTTAAGTGGACTGATGATCAATAAACATGAAACAACAACGGATATATGTGAGCGCGCAAAACCGCGGTACATGTTTTGTTTTAAAATATCACAAGCAAAACGCATTTCTTTTATCATGTTACTATAAAAATCTGACTTAACCGATAAATTGATAAGTAGTAGAATATGTCATTGTTTTATAAATGTATTTAGCTTTCGCAATATTTACAGAATTATTATTTCATAATGCATATTTGGGGTTCTGTAACTGTGCATTTTTCGTCTTTTATCTTTTTCTTTTTTTTTCATTTAAATCTCATTTCAAATTTCTTATCCGAAATCAATCTGTTTATTTCGTCCCACAACAAGTAATATTGATAACTTTAGAATTTTATACCTTATGTTTCGTTCTACCCACAGAAAGCTTGGTGTTGATTTTGTGTGTCGACGTGGATTGCTGACTAAAGTAATGCTATCACCGTATGGAGACAAAGAGGGCTGGTTCATTGCTGTTGTTTATTACAACGGGACCTACTACCTTAATGAGATTTTTCCAAAAGAAAGATTCAAATTTGAAAATGATGAAATGAGTTGTTGGGGATGGAAATTTGAACAATATCTTACAGCAGGTATTATCGTTATTCTTAAAAATGTTCTAAAAATCTTTGTCATAACATTGTCACGCCTTCAGATGAATAAGTCCAGTAAATTTCTAACTTCAGACTAAATAAAATGATATTGAAAGTCTAAGAAATTTTCAAATATTTAAAATTTAGGTTAAACGTTGAAAAATATTAGAATGTTTACATTTATCACCTAAATTTTGCCCCTTTTAACTTACAGATATTTACAGCTAAGAAAGCGTATCGTATATAATGATAAGTTATAGGTTCGACATAATTTCAATAACCAGTGCCTTAAGCTAGGTTATACACTTATTTGTGAACTAGTCCAAACTTTCCCGTTAGAACAATGTTTAAATTGTTATAAATCTGATTAGAGTGTGGAGACGTGTTGCTTAAAGAAGCGTTAACAGTGACCATTATCAATCGTTAATAATTTGGGTTTTTTTAATGAATTACTTTACGTTTACGTCTTTTTCTTAGTGTATCAGCTGATGAAGCTATTAAAGCGAAACATGTATTGATAAATTGTGTCAGTTTTGATCTATTTGTCTTATGAATTACTTATGAAATACAATATAAGGTATATGATATACATACTGATAAAGTAAGAGGAGCAAACCAAAGGCTTTAAGGATATTTCAAATATAAAACAAAATGAATACTGGTGTCTTCTGTAAATACCCTGGTACCTTCTGAAAATACATATAAAATATAACATGAACAAAAGACGCCAAGAAACTACTGCACAAGACGTAATACATTCTCTTTCTCTTTCTTTCGCCTCTTGTTTTTTTTTTATAATTTTCTCTCTCAAAAAATAATTGAAATGAAAAACATTCAAATTTAAGATACCAAGGATGGACAGCCGAATACTGACGTACCTTACACCAACTGTGAAAAACTTTATACGGTTGTTAAAACAGAACTTAACAAGCATTCTTTAGGTAAGAACAGAATTCGTCAATGTTCGATGAAATTGTTGAATTCATTACGTATTTTATAAAAATAAGTTTAAATGTAATTGTTAAATCGATATATAAGATTTTACTTGCACCAAACACCGAACCAAATTGATATATTGCACAATCAATACTTTCTATTAAATTTTGAAACAGTGTCGCATAAGGTAAATCGCATCGTAAATATATTATCGACGTTATTGAACCGACCATTGAAATAGTATCAAGTAAACAGTAAGCAAAAATTGTTATGTTTTAGTAAACATTTATCGATTAATTTAATAACGAACGAAAAGGAATTTGAATATAGAGCTTTCGTTTTTGTAGTTTATTCAGGTGAGATAGACGCACTTAATGTTGATGATGTCAATGGTGACTACTACATGGAGTTCAAAACAAATAAGGAATTTTCTCATCCAGGAAATATCAAAACGTTCAAAAGGCTAGGAAATTACTGTTATTAAATTATATTTTAGTGAACATTATATTGAATTATTAATGAAATCCTTATGTTGCCATAAGATTTGTGTCTATGTTATTTAAGAGTATATTGTTACTTGTACTATTGCTGTGATCATTAAAATATTTTGTGTAAAACTCAGTTCAGAAAATCATGTATTCAAATGTTTTCAGAAAAAAACTTCTTAACATTTTGTTCTAAATTATGTTGTTTATTTTTGCGTGTATTTTTGTTCTTCCCTTTTTCCCTATTTTCAATGAACCGGTGTAAATTATCCACTGATTAAATGACAAGTCGATTTATTGATATCATAATTTCGATAAACTATGTCCGTCTTCTAAACAGCAAAATGTTTTTCAATAATTTGAAATTAAACAGAACAAATGGTTCACAATACACATAACAAAAACGATATGGAAGACAAAATTACTCATAACATTTCACATGAAAAAGACTTTTGAAAGAGTAAGTGATTCATGATAGACATAATGGATAAAATTCAAAAATATCAAAAAGGCAAATTATTTTCTGTTACATGTAGCAAGTCCCTTTTGTAAAGCCAAAGATACAAATTGATACATACAACAAAATCCTTTTAATATAACAAGTTATATACACAATAAAGCAATAATGACCATTTGGACGAGCGAATTGCTTATACCAATGAACATATCAACATATCTTACTTCAATGTTAAAATATTCGTAATACAAATAAAAATATTATGCAATATGAAATGGATAATAATTAACGTAACCTAAACCCGTTTTAAAGGACAGACTTACGAGTTACAATATTATACTTTATTTGATATCCGGAGTTTTCAAAATATTTTACCAAAGTGTCAAGGAAGGTTTTGCATTGGTTTTACATTAGCCTAAGATCACATTTTAAAAAAATACTCGTATATTTGAAACAGGTTCAAGACAAAGAAGTGGTGGGCACAAAGTCACCTTATTGGAATAAAGACTATCGTCTGTGGATTTAGAGATGAAAGTGGTGTTGTTAAACGGTTGGACTTCTATGATACAAACTCGTTGCCAGATTTGGCAAAAAAGGTAACGTTTTTGTTTTTTTATTAATTATTGTTGATTTTTTTTTTTTTGAAATTTATTAAAGAAAATTATCGCTCCATGATTTCAGTTCTGAGATTTAGCTAAAATTATTTACCATATGATGAGGTTTGATAATAAGATGCCTTAAGTTTTGTGTTACATATGCTGACGCTTCATAACTCTAATCCATGTCTTCCATTTTACAGGATGTGTATAATCCATGGAAACCAAACGTGTGTACAAATTTCCTGGATAAATTTCTCACATTTATCAAAGACTCCATTAGGATCGACGACCCCAAGTAAGATTTTTTTGTTTTGTAATGTATATATTCAGATATGTCTGCTACACTTGTATTAAACAAGTTTAGCCTACAAAAAAAACCCTCTGGGGCAACTAGCTTAATACAAATTCTGCTTCGTTTGTTCAATGATCACAAATAAACAGCTTTCTGTCGTCGTCGTCGTCCTCTGCTACTACTTACTTTTTCTTCAAAATTCAAAAAATAAACTTTCATAAATTTGATGGCTGCGCCAATAGTACATTCTAAATGCCTTGACGTATAGGTGAAATTTTTATATCGTCATGTCTTAGTGAGTTTCAACAAACATAGTTTCTCATAAGAAAGAAGGTGATCTTCTTCAGCAGAATCATCATTTACTCTTAAACAACCAATAAGTAATTAAAGGGGTTAAGAATTACAATCAATAAAATTCAGAATATCAGTGCAGACCCTGTAAATACGAATATACATATCATTTATTAATAAACAATACAAAATAGTCATGATTTCCTAAGTATTTCATGCATTTTGTCTTCATGTATCTATTTACAACTTAGCCAAGAAAAAAGTCATTTTCCGATTATTCGCACAGCAATTGTAAAGACTTACTACTTAGAATTGAACATTATACATGTAAGTCCCAGTACCAAACACTAAACGTTATAAGTCTTAGGATTTTGCATTACACTCCAAGTTCTAGTGTCTACAATACACCATAAATGTCCTTGTACCTGATGTTAAAAAGTGTCAGTCCGTTTTTATAATATTGCAATTGTATTGCAATTGCAAAATAATAGTGCAAAACATAACACGTTATAAGTCCTTGTACAAAATGCTACAAATTATATGTCCAAGTGAGAAATAGTTCATATCATAGGTTTCTGTACTAGTTTTACGTAATAAAGATCCCAAAATCTAACATTACACATTCATGATTAATTTTCGAACCAAATACCACACATTATAAGTCAGAGTTTCTAAAATTATTCACTGTAAGTCCAACTGTCTGACAATACATAAGGTACATTGTTATTAGTTATTACAATAATTGTTGTCAGTCCTAGTGTTACATTACACGTAGGAATGTCTTAATGTTACATATTACAAGTCATTGTACCAAAAAACATACATAACTTTTCTTACTGATTTATATTACATTTTGTTTCTATTGGTTTTTTCAGAATAGTGCATACACTGAGGTGGTCACCAAGAGGACGAATTGAATGCAGTCCACCACTAAGGAATTCTGAATACAATTTTCTGCCACAGTGGTACATTGATGGTTCTGCTTAATTGCAATTACATTATGAACAATTCCTCCCGAAAATAATGTCGATTAATTGTCGTCATTTTACATGTGTATTTTGTTTGCTTTTGTTTCTGATTTTTGTTGTTTTTTTCTCTCTTCTTGAAATATTGTTAGAGGTTATTTTTTATGCATTGCTGAATTCAACGTTGAATCCTGTGGACGGACGAGTGTATGGCTGTAAACGCAGACGCGGTAGCTATCCAATCATAAATACTGGACGATTACATGGTGTCAACGCTAAAAGATCATTAATTTTGTTACAATTAGGTGTGAAACAAGGGTTTACAGTGTAACCTCTCAAAACCGAGCGTCTGTGGGCCTAGCCAAAATATTCGGAATTTCGAAGAATCCGGAATACTGAAGTTCAGAATTATTTGAACAGACAGAAACATTTAACATTCGTTGTTTAAGAAAGAAATGATGAAAAAATATGTGAAGCTGATTAAATTCATCAAATGAAATAATTACAGGACTTTTAAAATAGTTCATAGTTGCTTTTATTTCTAACTATAACTTGATTTGTTGATACAATAGCATAATGTTAACTATCAAAATTTATCCTTAATTATATAACATGTAGATCTAGCACCTGCTATTAACCTGTAATCTTTGTTTTTCATCACAATTTTCTTCTCAGTTTCTAGGTGTCAAGATATAATTAGGGATAATTGGTAAATACTGACATTTTGAAGGTTTTACATTCTCAGGTGCAACATAATGCCTTCAAACCCTTTCCAATTTTCGGATTTTGGATGTAAATTTGAATTCATGCTATCCATTTTTTTCCAGAAAATAGTTCGGAATCAGAATTTAGAAATTCCGTAATTATACAGAAAACTTATGGAGAAATTTGGGACCCTGAAAAATGTTCGGATTTCATAAGTTTCCGGAATCCAGAAATTCTGGAATTTGGAAGTTAAACTGTATATGTTTCAATGACAAAAAGTAAAATATTGACATTTACAAAATGTATCTATTATTATAATAGTGCTTCTGTGATTCTTTTTTCCTGAAAAGTAACGGTAAAATGCAAATACATATTTATAAAACATAAACTTCGAATGTTGGTGTGATTTGAATTGGTCGACTATAATTAAAATTGTTATACATGTAATCTGTCCAGCTATGGATATGCAAAGTACGTTATAAAACAAGGTGTTTTATTGGGACTTTTTTATTTAACAATAGAATGGTTAGTTTGACATAAAATTGACTAAAATGTTCATATCTACCTTTGTGTTGCACGTTTATTATTTCTATTAAGTTACGCATTTATCAACTTACATTCAGCCTAGTTGATATTATTAATGCTATCATGTTGGAAAATCAAAGATTAATTTTCATTTAGGCATTTTGATAATTTCTTAGTTTTATTAAATTGAGCTATGAAGGCTTTGAAACTAATATCTGCACTATCTATTAGCTTACTATCTGCACATACGGACGACAAATTATTCTACATGATTGAACGTTCAGTTAATGGTGGTAAGAAAAGTTGTATATTTTAGAAAAAAATGTGCCCGGCTTGAAGAAAGAAGGAAAACCATACATTTTTAATTGTTTCTTACTGTTTTGGTGAAACCTTTGTCTGTGTCCTTTGTTGTTTTCTTGTCTACAGTAAGTATCTTCTCTTTTGCCTCAAGTTTTATTTCTTTAATTCTGCCCCTCCACTTCCCTGAATCTCCTATCCCCATCCCCTTAGCTTTCTTGGCCTATTGATCAATCATTTATTTGTTTTCTTTGATTTCCTTGTCGGTTACTATTATTTCTTCCTATGTATCATTTTAGTGATATGCCTGTCCGTGTTCTGTCGTGCACCCTGTTCTGTTTTCTGTTTGGGGTCTTCCTGGGCTCCTTGCGACTGGTTCTTGTTGCTGTGTCGTGTGTGGGTTGCGTTCATTGAACCCCGCATATTCTTGTTGATCTTGTCTATCATATTTGACTGTTATGCCACCCAAGTTTAAACCAGTAGGAGTTGCTTATCATGTTTTCTAAGGTGTAACAATGCTGATGTCTTCTTTTTCTCGGTTGACTCATCATCAAAGCATGTAATTCTTAAGAAAATAAACTGAAAATAATTGTTATTAATTGCAAATAATAAAGCTTTTGGTGTCTCTGTAGAGATGTGCAAGGCTGACAGATGAGGAAGATGGTCTGTGGCTAGCCTTTTTATATGTCGACAATGATAAACATGCAACGCTTGAGCCACACAAATTTTCTTTCTTCGTCCTCATCGTGGTCCCATCTCAATGACATCGTACCAAAATACGATGGCGACACGACGGTATTGCGGGGGCTTCATATAGTCGTGCTCCTCTCATAAGACAACCGGGAATCTTCGTGTTTCCTTCATATTGTCTTTTTGAAGCTAAAATACCAGATTATGATCACACGGAGTAAAGACGAAGACAACACGATTTACAGATGGTTTTACGACGGCCTTACGAAGCGCCAAATTGGCAGACGAATTCAACACGAAAATAAACTTTCGTTTTGTCTTACGGCAATTGTTTGGCATGCCAAAAATTTCGCGACCGCCCATGAAGTTGCTGCCAGAGCCTGAAACATTTAGCGAGGGGTCAGACGATGGAAAAAGATGCCCTCACGAATGGCCCGATGTTATTAAGATCAGATCCGAATTTGAACATTTTCTTCTTCGTGTGACCATCTGATGCCAAATTCAGGGCTGTGTAACGCCTGCATACGAGCTAAGCGCTCTACAGCATGTACAGTTTAAGCTATTGCGGCATTAATAAGAAAATTACAGTTATCAGCCACTTTATTAACTCTAAATACATGTTGCAACACAAGAGTAAACAATGCATAGTAAATCAATATATAAAACGTGACATGGCAAGTGATCATCTGAAAGTGTACTATCGATATTTTAGTACTTCGTCATCATATTATAAAAAAGGACAGGAATCGGGGGTAGATGTCCATACATGGTCGAGAATGATTATTTTGAAACGGATTATAGGTAAAGAGGCGTGTGCGAATCGATGATGTTTATAAATAACATACCGATATTTTTACGTTTTAGGTTGGTCACAGTTGATGGTCAAATGACCAACGTGTGACAGATTGTTGTCCAACCTGGGCTGGTTATATTTGGGTAAGTCATATGTTATTAAATTATTTTTTAGTATTTATATTACAATTTAAAAAACGAATGCCCATCCGATGATACAAAAATATTTTACTAACTAAATGTACCTTACCAATGACGACAATACATAATTGATAACCGATACCTTCCTAAATTTCATTTTACCAATATTAACATTTTTACACCTGCCATAAGATTAGGGTTGTTATTTTTACTCAAATCTAACAATTATTACCCATGATAATTAGTTTTCTTGTCCTGCGATTTTCTCACAACAAGTTTACAATAAAATTCCCCATACGAGCTTCTTTGTAAATAAATTGGATTCCTGCATTATCTATTTCAAAACGATCCATCAACACTAATCAGTTGTAGTAAATTCCGGCGACTAAGTTATTTGTGCATTATAATCCCCCAAAAATGTATACATACATGTATTCAAATTTCATAAACATGTCACAAATTTCTTGCTCAAATATTTCGAACTCGTGAGTTTGACCTGTAAATCTTGAACTAAGCTTTAACCAAAAAAAATGAATGGAAATATTTCATTATGTTTATAAATGCACCCAGTCCACCAAATTTTCTCACCTGTTTTTGTTTTCTCGGAATATTAACGTTAGTGTAACCACTGAAATAAATTTGGTCATATACATCAAATTTCGGTTTAGTTACTTAGAAAATGTTTTAATTGTGTACAATTTCAAGAAATCACTGTTATCCGATACATACATTTGACAATCCTATCCTAAATTTGTCAGATTTGCAATTCATTTCGTCACTATTCACATATGAAGAATTTCTGATATTTACCTATAATTCATCATTGGCATCAACGCGTTGTAATTTAATTGAACAATTACAATTAGCACATGAGTTATTCAGAGCATCACCCCAGCACTCGATGAGTTGTTAGACTGACTACCGAATCCTCGTTTGTGAAAGGCACGGACAACCGCGCCGATGTAACACATAGTGTTGCTGTTGAGACAAAATTCTTCTCTTTTTGTCGTGATTGTAGTCGCGATTAACTTACTCATCTATGTTATCTTCCTCATTATCGCTGCAAGAATTGTCGTCTGTTGACATTTCTAATAAAGCGCTGAGAGAATAACTCGTGCGTAACGTGATTTTCTCTACCTTGCGTATGCATCGTGTCATGTTGCTTTGTAATGGCAACTCCTTTATGATGTGACATTTGAATAACGTTTTGCTATAGTGGTTTTGCGGGGTTGCCAATATAAACAGTATTAGGAGGATTCTTTACCGTTCTGCCTTTGATTTAAGTTAGATGCGTGACATTGCTTCAACAATTTATTTGGATAATTTCTTCTAATGCCAAAAATGTATTTACTTTTATTTTATACGCTACAGATCAAATGTACCCAACAGTTCGATAATCTTTGAAACAGGCTATAATTTGACGTGTCCTCTTCGAATTTACTTTTCCAAGCCGATGAGCACGCACTACACAAATGTTAGTAAGGTCAATATCAATTTCATTCCGGAGAAATGATTCTACCAGCGAATAAATTGTTTAACTGGATGTAAGCATCAGACAGATTTAGATTATTACCTTCAACATGTGTATTTAGATTATCTGCCTTACTATGTGTACACGTCAACATTTTAAACAATGTCACGAGTTTATCATACATGTTCATAGATTTCAACTCCTCGATAAAACGGGTCATACTTACACCTGTCTAAATGCTCATTAAAAATCTCACCAGCTGAGCGCCTCTGTCTTTTTCAGCCCAGTTTTGGTTCCAATCGTTTTAAGCCACGTCACCGCCGTCATGATTATTCCCTCGTATACGTGCTGAACTGCACGCAAAACGCCTGTTTCACTCCACATTTATTGTAAGAGCTTACTACTTAAGTTTAACTATAAATTCAGTTATGTAAATCATGTTAAAACAGTTCACATAATATAATATCCAAGATATAGAAAAGCGATCATAACTTATAAGAGCTAAATTAACCGTTCCGTCTTTCACCATGTCACGTAATGAATCGTATTACCAATTTGGGTGTGCAACATTTCTATTTACCTGTATCACTTTATAATGGACCGCCCCATACGTTAAATATATATAAATCAACCATAACTATAGAATAAATTGTTTGGCAATATTGACTCGAGACTCTTATTTTCGGGATCACTCTATGGCTTAATGGTAAGAACCACGTTGTTGCAAAGTCGAATCTTTGAAACCTTTTTGTAGTTTTCATAATCTGATTTTTGTTTCTGTAAATTATACGAAACACGGGTTGATAAAGATTTTTTTTTAATTCTAGTACATGTATTTCTTATTCAATTTCATCATTTTGAAAAATAAATACTTTTCATTTCTTTTGTTTCAAGATGTTAAGTCATACAATGAGTGATTTAGGAGGCATAAAACTTTAGTTATTTGGCAAATTATAATAAAAAATCATACACAAAAAAACCCATAAAAAATCAATTGATTCGAACCTACAAAAAAGTCTTACACCTTGCCACCCAGGCCTATGAGTCCAGTGATAATCTGGTAAGTAATATAGTAACCGCACTAGCATGTTGTAGTTTATTAAGTTTAATCGTGTAAAACTGTTGTAAATGAGTTTGTTAAGGTCACAGTTAACTTGTTGTAGGTTCGAATCAATTTATTTTTATGGGTTTTTTTTGTGTATGATTTTTTATTATAATTTGCAAAATTTAACTTCGGAAACCTATATTTATCGACAATAGGTCATTCATATGTCTCGGGCCAATTTTGCCTATCAGTATAAGTGTTTACTTTTTAGATAACAATGCAGATAAACCCGTTCTTGAAATTTTCCATGTACTGTCCTAGGATGATAATTTGGTCTTAACGGTACATGGGAAAGTGCAAAAACGGGGTTATCTGGATTATTATCCGATATCGTAAAAGTAAACACTTACATATACTACATGTATATGGCATTATTCGTACAGTATCGTTTGTGTATTACCGTTATTGCTCTGATCGAAATTATTGTAACTTTTAGTGTTTTGTACAAATAGGTTCGAACCCCACGTAGTGCCATTTTATAACCACATTTTTTTCTTCTTGCTCTGTTTTTTATCATTATAATTATTTATTTTTCGTTTTCATTTTTGTTTTCTTCTTATAATATATATTTTATAGTATATATTTATTTATTTTAATTTCTTTTCATTTTTCTTTTTGTATTTTTTGATCGCAGTGTAATAAAATATTCGATCTCGTATTCATGTATGTACATGAAAAACCGGTCAAAATTGTTTTCTGAACAATTGACTGTTTTGAGGTAAAAACGAATGTGACACGGCTGCTCTACCTACTGCGCTAACAAGACATATGACAATATGTAGTTTTATTTTCATTTTTATAGGTTGTGGAATTGATCTGCCTAACTTATTTTTCGCATTGTTATTGGTCTTTGTTATGTAAACAAAGGCTCAAGTTATCATACTAGGACAGTACCGTTAGGACTAACTTATTATCCTATACTATGGTGGCGGAAATGCGAAGAGACGACAAAGTTATACTTTTTCGTCTCTTTGTGTTTTGTTAGAATAATATAATTGTACAACGAGTTAATGTTTTCCTAAAGCGATACACTAAAGTGTATGAACAAGCTATTTTTAACTCAATTGCTTAACGTATAAATTTCTACATGTAAATGTCAAATATGTGAGTTTTGGAAAAAAATTAAATCAGTTAGGACTTGTAGTGTGTAGCGTTTATATTTTTGTTACAAAAAATTTGTTTTGAATGAAGTTTTGTAAATTTGTTAAAGTTGGTTAAATTTAATTGTGGTAAATAGAACGCAGTATACGACAGTTTTTCTTTTCTTTTAATTGTTGGACATTCATGAAAGAATCAATAATTTAAAAAAGAAATAACTCGTTTTGTTACATGGACAAGATAGTATTAAAAATAACCTTTCGTGTTTCATTTTTACACACGTTCGTAAAATTTCGGTTTGTAAAATTGCACGTGTAAAACAATATCTAATGCAAACGTATGCTGCAATCATTAACTTCTGGTACAAATTATTGTAACAATTTGTGTTTCTTTTGATAATTTCTATCATCGGCTTCCATTTTGATGTTGCCCATTTGTTCCATGCGTAAACCCAACTTTTATTAGTGACTGTCAATTTCGTGCACGCGGCGTCTAGTAGATATGCATTCGTTCAGTCAGCAATCGGGAAAATTTTAGTCTTGTTTTTTTTTTGTTTTTTGTTTTTTTTTTGTTCTAACAAAATGACACAGTTTTCAGATTTTCGGATAAAAATAGCTTTTCTGATGATCAACATGTCCCCGAGCGTCATGGAATTAATTAAACGTTTAACAAAAGAGATGCCTCCACGTTTAAATATAACATTCTATTTATTTCTATCTTTTTTTATTATTAACCAATAAAATAACGTGACAATGAGCCAGTCTATATTCTAAAGCAGGAAATTACCGAGCTATTATCAATTTCAACAGAAAGGGCCGAAAAGTTGCGGTTGAGAACATTCGGGTATAATCAGCGTAATTCGTTTACTTATCGCAATGCATTTACAATCGAGTGATGCCTCTTTATATTTACGACGATATATAGAACATGTTTTACAACAAACACGGATAATTGTAAACATGCATTTTAAAAATAAAAAAAAGGTGTTGAATTGAAAATTTTAAATCTAGTGTACAAACATTTAATTATGCCTCGGCCAGTCGGGGAGTATTTTTGACACTGTAGGCTAGGTGGATTTTGGTAATTGTTTTAACCCCAATGGATTATTTTGTGGCGTCTTTGATGTGCAGCATCAACATTTAACTTGTTCATTTTTCATCCGTTCAGCGTAATAGCGTAGTGAGTGTTTGCTTAGTGAACCAAGAGACCCTGTTTCCATTTTTATACCCTTTAATTGTTTTTTTTTTCAACTTACAGGATTTCAGATCTTCATACAAGGCTATTTTGAGAGCATTATATTTCACAAAGATTCGCATTCAACAGACTGAGTTAAAGACAACACATTCGCTAATTATGGTGTTAAATGACCAAATAAATAGCAATGGAAGCAAATTGATATATATATAAAAATGAACCAAAATTGTTAAAAATGTGGCTAATAGAATTCAAAATTTCAAACAGAATAAAATCAATAATACTATTCAATGTGTCCAATGACTGTTAAAAAGCAAAAACCTTCAATTTTGTCAAACCTTTGTTAGTGTAACTTTCAATTGTGCAAAACATAAATTTAATTACAGAATCATGAAAGAGAAAATCAAAACGTACGTGACAAACAAAAATAAAATATTTTGAAAGTTAAAAACAGCTAAAAGCATGTTTGAACTCGATTGTTTTCTTAACCTGAGCGCTTCATAACCTGAATTCTCAAATCATTATGCTACTCGGGATTAAGTCTGTATGCATTCTTCTATATTGCAATAAAATGCAAAATTTATAAATAGAATAACTTGCACAACCCATTTTATCAAAATGGCCTGACCGAATAATGTAAACGTTATCGTGTTCGACTTGTAGGATGTTTTCATAAGTGTCTGCTTGTTTTCGGAAAATGCGGAAAATAATTTATAAGTTTTAACATGTGACCCAGGCATATAAAAAGAAACTGCATACCAGACATTGATTTACAGTGCGCGTTTTCTTTGTCGTACAACATTAATATTTTAAGTGTACAACGAAACATTAGAAGTACTTGTTTTATAACATATAATATTTAAATATATAACAGGAAAATATTTTCTGACTTACGTATTGATAAAATCGATTAAAAATGGATTCTTATCTTTCAATAAATTTTTCAGAATTGGATCGCCCCTCTGTACCCTTTAAAGATCCAAAGGAAATAGGATCTTTTTCGCTCGATATCAACAGTGCTTTTGAGAATTCTAGAAAAAGTTTAAAGTATTTTGTCAGGCCTTCAAACCCAAAAAACGTAAGATTTGATTTACGGCGAGGATTTGATACAAGAATTATAAAAGAAAAAGGAAATGACATTAATGTTTTGCACTGGATAAATGCCAATATTGATAAGTTTCCAATAAATCCAGACGAAGCTACTACAAGGTAACCCTTTTATTTATTTGGACATAATGAATTACTTTGTTTAATTTTTGTTGTGGTTGTGGTTGTTTCTTATTTCTTTTCAATCATATTTTAATAGTTGTCATGTAAGAATATTGCTAGGGTTGCATACTTAGGCGTATTGTATTTTCAATTGCAAGAATCAGATATGTATATTAACTTAAGTCTGGGTGCTAGACTTAAGTACATAAGCATACATACGCCACTAATATAAACGATGACTTGTCTTTAACATTTTCTGAAAACTATTAGAGAAGAGATATATTTCTATGTGAGACAGAAACAGTGAATTAGTTTACAAGGGGCACATTTTCCATGAGCATTGCAAATATTTTTCAAAAAGAAAAGAAAAATCTTATTTGAATATGATTATAAAAAAAACAGTTTGAAAAGAAAATTAATAATGTTCAAAACTGAACTTTTGTATGAAGAATAAAAAATATTTGGATCTAAAATAATTTGCCATTAAGTAATAGAAAGAGCACCGAAACACGAGGCTATCTGATTTGTACGAGGGGGCGTAGCCCCCGAGTATAACTCAGATTGCCGAGTGTTTTGGTGATCTTTCTCTTTTGTATCATAGTCAAACATAAAAGCACGTTCCCTGTATCACAATATGAAACCCCGGCAAAAATGAACCAATGAACGAACATCTGAATGTGACATTTCTGTCGCTTTCCCTTTCTCTGCCGTCACAATATGTAAACCCCAGCAAAAATGATCCAATCAATGGGCATGCTCTGGAGTGCGGGTAACTAATACCCGCACTCCAGTTAACGCACTGTGCATGTATATGTATACGATTTAACCCTGACACATTTTCAACAGAAAGGTCTCCAAACTATGATACAACTATTAATGTATAACATTGTATCAGATATCAATAATATTTATTTTCCATGTTGGACCATTTCACTTTAATAACTAGCATCTCTTTAACGCGAATGATTGTGGAGTTTTGTTTTAAAATGAAACAACGTGCTGTAGAAGCCTGAAGTTTTCCTTGAAAAAACAACACATTTCATTTTCGAAAAATATGAATTGATTTTAGTTTTTACGTCCTTGGGAACACGATAACAAGATCTCCTTGTAACTTTCCATTGGTTAATTTCACTACATGTAGCTAGTTGAATTAAATCTAACCTATAAAGATAAAATATTTGCGCATACTGTCCTAGGATGATAATTTTGTCTTAACGGTACATGAGAAAGTCCAAAAACGGGGTTATCTGGATCATTATCCGATATCGTAAAAGTAAACACTTATATATACTATATAGCATTATTCTTACAGAATCATTTGTGTATTAACGTTATGGCTCTGCCGGTAGATCGAAGAAATTGTAACTTTTAGTGTTTTGTACTCATAGGTTCGAACCCCACTTAGTGCCATTTTATAACCACAATTTTTTCTTCTTACTCTGTTTTTTTTATCATTATTATTTATTTATTTTTCGTTTTCCTTTTTGTTTTCTTCTTATAATATATATTTTATTGTATAAATTTATTTTTTATTTCCATTCTATTTTCTTTTTGTATTTTTTTTTGATCGCAATGTAATAAAATATTCGATCTCATAATGAAAAAACCGGTCAAACTTGTTTTCTGAACAACTGACTGTTCTGAGGTAAAAATAATTGTGTCTTACCAGTAGTCGAACTTCTGCCTGTACGGGTAAAACACATTACTGACACGGTTGCTCTACCTACTGCGCTAACAAGACATATGATAACATGTAGTTTTATTTTTAATTTTATAGGTTGTGGCATTGATCTGCCTAACCTATTCGTCGCATTGTTATTGGCCTTTGTTATGTAAACAAAGGCTCAAGTTATCATCCTAGGACAGTAGTGGATTTTATGATGACCAACATTTGGAGGCGAATTTAGATCAGAGTAGGTGACACACTCATTAATAATGTATCCCTCTATTTTCAAGTGAAAACTATTGCTTTATCATGTGTTTCAGAAGACAATGTTGTCTTTGATTGAGTAAGGTTATCTAAATAGATTTAAAATAATTTGTGTTTTGTGGCATTTTAGCTGTAATGGTTAATGTTTTAATATTTATGTTTTTCTTAATAAAATTTTAATTGTTCATTTTATATCTTTGATTTGTTTAATAACTATTCTGTTTGCTTTAACATGTTTTTTTAAGAATTATGATAGAGTATGTTGTTAAATTTTGGCGATTTTATAAGTTTCATCCAAATGGAAATCTTATAGCCCTACCCAAATGAGACTTTTTCAAATAAGTTTGACCCTGACTTGCAACAGCCGGGTATCTGAATTTTAGATTAGTTGTTTTTAGTTACTTGTATCATTAAGAAATATATATGACTCATATGATGTATCGTTTTCAAGAACTAGTCATATAAAACTTGTCATAAGCAATTAAGGACTGGCCTCTTCAAGCACTTAAATGCTGATAATTTCATACCTTATAATATTAATCTAGGAGATGGACGGGGCTCATATAACAAGAAATCATTTTTCACAGGTTTCTAATTTTACTTGTGTGCTTTTTATACCCCTGCATAAAAATGTTATGGAGTATACTGCTTTTAGGTTGTTAATCTGTTTGACAGTGTGAATGTCTTACCGTCTGTGTGTCTTTCGACGATTTTTGACAATCACCAAGCCAATTTTGATTTAAAAAATACCAATAATTATGTACATGAAGCCTAGTTCCGCATTTGTTTAGACATAAAAAAGCCTTGACGTTTAAGGTGCAGAAACAATCCTGTGTTTACAAATTATGATATAACTTTACATTACCACACATACATATTTATTTTTTTATTTATTTATTTATTTATTTATTCATTCATTCATTAATTTATTTATGTACTTATATATATTTATATATTTATTTATTTATTTATTTATTTATTTATTTATTTATTTATTAATTTATTTATTTATTGATTATCCAAAATTGTTTATATTTTAAGGCAATGTGAAGGAGCCTCGGGACAAGTAAGTTCAAAGGATGCTACAAAACACCAGGTCAATTTATTTTCATACAATGGTCTCTTATAAATATGCATACTAGTTTTTTTCTTATAACAAATATCGGTATTACACATATATATTGAAAAAAAGACAACTAATAATGAGTAAAGAAGAAGTAAAACTTAGCTTCAGAAACTTGTTGATACGTGCTACTGGATGTTTGTTGCCATGCTAATATAGGGGATATAGAATGAGAGCAAATTTAATACTGAATTTATTGAACGAGTTGAATAAAATTATATTATGCGAGCTCTGGTGAGCATAATATTATTTAATTCAACGAGTTCAATAAATTTAGTAATGAACTTACTCGAATTTAATATTCTATTTATCAGATACTAAAAATAAAGAGCGTTAGAGGTGACAAAGAACAGTTTTCATTGACGCGCCTATAGTATAGTTGAGCATACATAAACGCTACTATTTCAACTTCTTTACTGAGTCATTTTGCACGTGAAGGAGCGATTTTAGAAAATGTTTATCCTTATAAAGGTTACTAGTAATAGTTTGCCACATGAAACTGAAACTTGTTCCGCAAAGCCTTATGAATTAAAGATCATAGCGAAGTCTTGTTTGATCCTCACGAACCCATTGTTTATCATGTTTGCGTCTTTGTGGTTCAAAGTAGTATATCAATGTTTCTTCACATGTCATCATGGTTATTTTATATTTACTCAATATATTGCTAGCATTAAATCACCACGTCCTTTTTATATGTTTTTTCTAGTTTCTCACTATTCTTCGTATAAACTATACAAATGCCTAATATATCTGGTAACACTTTATGTACTGTACAATAACTTCGTAATGCGTAATCGTAATGCTTTAAAAAGAAATGTTGCAAATTTAAATATGAAAGTTTTATATAAAAAGATCTTAGATATAGAACAAGTATAAGAGCTTTAGTATAGAACATTCTGAATAGCTGGCATACACTAAGATATAAGTCATTGAATATTTGTAAAACTAAATTATATACTAGTTATGTAAACATTGTAATGTTTGGTTCAGGGAAGACAGCAAGAGGATGACCAAGAATGCACTGACCAACAACTTGAAGATTTAGAGACTGAGCTAAGGGGAATGAAGATCAATAAAAGCGGGGAAAGTTTGAGAGCAAATCCGAGGTACATGTTTTGTTTTGAAACAACTTAAAGTCGTTGACTTTATCATGTTACCATAAATATTTGAATAAATTGATAAAGTGATATAAGGGGTCGGGTCTGCAATTCATCTGAAGTTAAAAATGAAATAGATCTAATTTACTGAACATGATTGGTTTGCCTTTGCATTATCAACAAAATAATTATTTCGTACCGCGTATTTGGTCTTCTGAAACTGTATTATTTACGTCTTTTTTAAATTTCATATCAAATTTCATCTCCGAAATAAATCTGTAAATGAATTTTAATTTCTCCTACAACAACTTAAGAACTTATATGTTGTGGTCTGCCCACAGAAAGCTTGGTGTGGATTTTGTGTGTCGACGTGGATTGCTCACTAAAGTAATGCTATCACCGTATGAGGACAAAGAGGGCTGGTTCATTGCTGTTGTTAATTACAACGGGACCTACTACATCAATGAAATTCTTACAGAAGAAAGAAAACGACGAGAGGCAGAAGTTAAAAATGATGAAATGAGTTGTTGGGGGTGGAAATTTGAACAATACCTTACAGCAGGTATTTTCTTATTTCCTTACAATTGTACCTTGAACATGTTTTAACTATGTTTTGGTAAGGTTACATTTGAAATCAGCACGCCTCCTGTGAATGAGTCAAATAAATTTCAAAACAATCAGACTAGATAAAAATATTGTTTAAGAATAGTACAAATATTCACAATCCAGATGAACCTATGAAATGTATTTAGAATTCACACTGATATTAATTGAGTTTGTTTTACTATCAGAGTAGAAACAAAAGACTGCATACGTTTAAAAGGTATAGGTCAATATTATTTCCATAGGTAGTACCTAAAGCAATGTTAAACCTCTTATTTGTGAGCTTGTCAATACCTTTCCCCGTTAGAAGAATGTAGCAATGTTTAAATTGTCATGAAACTGATATGATTCTGACGACGTGTTTCTAAAGAAGCGGTATCAGTTATCATTGTCTTGTTGATTATCGAACATATCATCAATTATTGTTCAATTAAGTATCCAATCGATCAATAATATTCTTCTCATATGAATTACCTTTGAAATCCATAACACGGTATTTAATTTACATTACAGATAAAATAAGAGAAGAAAACTTGTGATATAAAACAAAACGAATACCGGTACCTTATCAAGCAATGTTTCTGAAAATACACATAAAATAAATCATGAACAAAGACGTCCAATTAATATTAATAATAATTCTTTCTCTTTCTTTCGCTCCCTGTTTTTTATAGTTGTCTTTCAAATAAATAAACTTAACATAAAAAAACATTCAAATTTAAGATACCAAGGATGGACAGCCGAATACTGATGTACCGTACAACAACTGTGAAAAACTTTATACGGTTGTTAAAACAGAACTAAACAAGCATTCTTTAGGTAAGAACAGAAATTGTCAACGTTCGGAATTGTTTAATCCATAATGTATTTTATAAAACAAAAATTGTTGAAATGTATTTGTTTTCCTAAATAAAAGCTTTTTGCTTTAAAATCAATATGAAAATATCCATATATAAGATTTTACTCTTTCCGAAGACGGACCGAGATTAATAGCTTGCACAATCGATAATTTCTGCTAGAACTCTATAACGTTGTCGCATCAGGTAAAACGCAAATGTTCCTAGATTTATTATCGACCATTGAAATAGTATCAAGTTAACAACTATTGTTATGTTTTCTAAACAAATATCGATTTATTAAATAATTAATTTGATCCGAACGGTATGGAATTTGAATATAGAGGTTTTTGTTATTACAGTTTATTCCGGTGAGATAGACGCACTTAATATTGATGAAGCCAATGGTGACTACTACATGGAGTTCAAAACAACTAAGGAATTTGCTCATCAAGGCCATATCAAAACGTTCAAAAGGCTAGGAAATTACTGTTAATAGATTATATTTAGAACACATTACAGTAAACTTCACTTATAGCGAACACGGTTATAGCGAACTTCCGGTTATAGGGAACACTTTATTTTGGCCCGAATTTTGCCCTTCTTTATTTAATATAAAAATATGGTTATAGCGAACACGGTTATAAGGAATTATCGCTTATAAGGAACTCATTTCTCAGACCCAATCTAGTTAAAAGTACAGAAAATTACACTTTTATAACGAACTCCAAAATATTGGCTATCCGTAAATAGACTTTCGTTTTCATTGGCACGGATTAAAACTCGGCCTTGTCGTTGTATGTACTTCAATACATCTATTAAAATGAATTTGTATAGTTTTCTATTTAGGATATTTTTAGCATGAGCTCTTTTCACCAAGATAAAACGGGTATTTATTTCTTTTCGTCAATAGTTGTGCTCGAGTAAAATAATTATAATAATTTATAATCGGTTTTCATCATAATCACGCATGCTTGCAATCTGAAATGTACGCTTGATTTAAATCAAAAGAAATCTTTATCTTCCATAAGTAAAAGTCACCCTTAAATTATAAAAGAAGATATTCAAAATCTTGTTTATTCTCAATCATAGAAAGAAAACGAAAAGAGTTTAGAAACAAAATATTATATTTTATGAGAAATTGACATAGGTAGTAAATCTTAAACTGGAATAGCAATTATTTAAATTCCAAACAGTACGTTCTCGGGTATTGAATATATGACTAATATTTCTTAATCAAATGCTCTTCAAAATGGAGGACGATGGTAAACAATCAGTTCGTTATATGTAAATCGCTATAAAAACTCCTGATACAGGGAACTAATTCGCTATATGCTTACAAGGAACTCCGGATATAAGGAACAGATTTTGAATGTCCCAATTAGTTCGTTATAAGCGGAGTTTACTGTATGTTGAGTTATTAATGAAATCCTTATGTTGCCATGAGATTTGAGTCTATGCTAAATAATTTTCACAAAAGTATATTGTTACTAGTACTATTGATGTGGTCATATAAAGATTCTATGTAAAAATCAGTTCAGAAAATGATGTCAGATACCATTTTGTTCTAAATTATGTTGTTTATTTTTGCGTGTGTTTTTTGTTCTTCTTTTCCCCCCTATTATCAATGAACTGCTGACTAAATGAAAAGTCGATTTATTTATGGTTCACAATTCGCATTGCAAAAACGATTTGGAAGACTAAATAAATGATTCATAACATTTTACATGAAAAAGACTTTTGAAAGAGTAAGTCATTCATAATAGACATAATAAATAAAATTCAAAACTTAAAAAAAAGACAAATTATTTCCTGTTACAATGCCCTTTTTTAGAGCCAAATTAATGCATACAGCAACATAACAAGTGATTAGTTATACACACAGTATGCAATATGAAAAAGATTCACGTTAACTAAAACCGTTTGAAAGGACAGATTTACGAGTTCAAATATAATACTTTAATTGATATTCGGAGTTTTAAAAATATTTCACAAATGTGTCAAGGCATTGGTTTTACATTAGCCAAAGATTACATTTTAAAAATACTCTTATATTTGAAACAGGTTCAAGACAAAAAAGTGGTGGGCACAAAGTCACCTTATTGGAATAAAGACTATCGTCTGTGGATTTAGAGATGAAAGTGGTGTTGTTAAACGGTTGGAATTCTATGACACAAAGTCGTTGCCAGATTTTGCTAGAGTAATGATTTTGTTTATTATTTGTTGAAATATTTTTTTGAATTTTATTAAAGAAAATTTAACAGGTGTTTATCACTCCATGATTTCTGTTCTGAGATTTAGCTAATATTATGTGTATCATGCTGATTTTTGATAATAAGATGCCTTGTTTTACATATGCTGATGCTTCATAACTGTAAGCCATGTCTTGCAACTTTACAGGATGTGTATAATCCATGGAAACCAAACGTGTGTACAAATTTCCTGGATAAATTTCTCACATTTATCAAAGACTCTATTAGGATCGACGACCCCAAGTAAGATTTCATAATATGTTTTGTAATGCATATACATGTATTCAGTTATATCTGATGCACATGCATTAAACAAGTTTAGCCTACAAAAAAATCCCTCTAGGGCAACTCTAGATTGATACAAACTCTGCTTCGTTTGTTCAATGATCAAAAATATACAGTATTCCATCGTCGTCTTCTGCTACTACTTACGTTTTACTCAAAATTCAAAAACAAACTTCCTTAAAGTTGATGGCTGCCAAAAGTACATTCTTAATGCCTTGACGTATAGGTGAAGTTTAATTTCGTCATGTCTGAGTGAATTTCAACAAACATGGTTTCTCATCAGAAAGAGACAGAATCATCATTAAATCTTAAACAGCCAATAAAGTAATTAAAGGGGTTAAGAATTACAATCAATACAATTCAGAATATACAGTGCACACCCTGTATGTAAGAGTATACATATCATTAATTATAACAAATACAAAGTATTTATGATTTCTTAAGTTTTGTTATGCATTTTGTCTTCATGCATCTATTTACAACTTTGTCTAGAAAGAAATCATTTTCCGTTTATGCGTACACCACTTGTAAAGTTCTACTACTTAACATTGAACATTTTAGGTGCCAGTACCAAACATTACACATTATAAGACTTGGAGTCTAACATTACACTCCAAGTTCTAGTGTCTACAATACAACTTAAAGGTCCTTGTACTTAATGTTAAATATTGTCATTCCGTTTGTATGCTATTGCAATTATATATTGCAAAGTAATAAATAGTACAAAACATAACACGTTATAAGTCATTGTACAAAATGTTATAAATTATAAGTCCAAGTGAGAAGTAGTTCATATCATAAGTTTCTGTACTAGTTTTTACGTAAAAAAGATCCGAAAAACTAACATTACACAATAATGATGAATTTTAGAACCAAACATCACAACTTTTAAGTCATAGTGTTTAAAATGATTCACTTAAAGGCCAATTGTCTGACAATACATAAATTACATTGCTAATAGTCTTTGGTTAGTTCACTTATTGTTGCCAGTCCTAGTGTATAACATTACACGTGGGAATTTCTAAACGTTACATATTACAAGTCATTGTACAAAACTATACACATAACTCGTCTTACGGATTAACATTACATTTTGTTTCTATTGGTACTTTCAGAATAGTGCATACACTAAAGTGGTCACCGGGAACACGAATCGTGTGCAGTCAACCCCTCAAGAACTCGGAACACAATTTTCTGCCACAGTGGTACATTGATGGATCTGCTTAATTGAACACTTGCTATTTGCAAAAAAATAATGTCGATTAACTGTTTTTTGGGGGTTAGGGTGTTTTTTGTTGTTGTTGTTTTATTATTTCTTGATATATAGTTAGAGGTAATTTTTATGCATTGCGATTCTGGTTTACGAACAGATACATAGCTATTAAACGCCAGCTATCCAATGATTTATATTGGACGATTCCATGGTGTAAACCTTTGAAGTTCATTGGTTACAATAAGTTTAAAGGTTAAAATTAAGGTTTATATTTAACCATGACAAAAAGTAATATTTGACATTTTCGAAAAGTTTTACAGATAGATGCTTAAAACATCATATTTAATCTAGACATATAGTGTTTTGTGTTTATTTTTCTGAACAGTAACGAATAAATGTAAAGTCAATTTATCAAAACATTACCTTGGATTGTTTGATAAGCTGGTCCACTTTATGCAAAATTGTTACATTATGTCTAAATGTGGGGATAATAAGTTACAAAACCAAGTTGTTGGATTCCGACGTTTTTATATCGTAATGTCGTCATTGTACATGTTTTTATTTTACTTTTGTCTTTTATTGATCTATCTACCTTTAATCTATCTTATACTTATCTGCTTACATTCAAGTTTATAGTGTTAATGCTTTCATGTTTGAAACATCAAAGATTATTTTTTTAGCCATTTGGATAATTTTTTAGTTTTTTCTTTTCAATTGAATAACAGTTGTTATATTATAAATATATACTGTCTGCACGTGTGGATGACAATTATGCTTCATTCTTAGGTCTATAATGAACGATTAAGGACCATTTGCTTAGTTTATGGTGGGCAAGAAGTTGTATATTTTGCAAAAGGTCCTCCTTGAAGAATTGAAGGAAAAAAGATATTTCAATTTCCTTTTCTTTTTTTCCCTCTTTCTACTCCTCATTAAACCTATGTCTTACTTATGTTTACAATTTTTATTACTGTAAGGTTTTTAACAATACTCTCAGCTTTTTAATAATTGTTATCTTTTAACACATATTCATATTTCTCATTTTTTCGTATTTTAGAAATAATTTCATAATAAAATGAGCTTATCGTATTAGTACAAAAATAAAATCATATCAGTACAAAAAGACTAATATTATAGATTAACAAAACGGTAATGAATTTATAAGACATTTTCTTGACTAATCTTATACTTCTTTCTGTATTTGGATACATTGTATATTGTATATTATTTGATTAATGTCTCCATATTTACGTAAATATATATATGTGGCAAAATAGATATGTTTAAAGAAATGATTAAAATATGTTGAAAAGAATAAAGATGATTACTAAACAATGAGTTCATTTAACAATTAACACGTTCATTCATTTTTAACCCCAATTCTTCACTCCTCATAAAGCGAAACACTATCTGCAGACATTTAACCAACACAAGCCACGACTATATTAAAAAGTGCAACCTTCCTGTCAAATATGCAAACGATGAAGGCAATTTTAAAGCCACCTCCCGGTCTTGTCCCGTGTGGGTGACTGAAAGGATAATTGTTCGTAATCAATAAAATAAAACAAAGTCCTCTCCGGATGTACGCACGCTTGTTGAAAGTACGGAACTAAGATAGCTGTCATATTCAGCTTCCTTCTGTATAATAAATAAGAGAGCAAAGATCAACAAAGCAAAGGCAAAATCCACAGAACGCAGCCCTCGACACAATCAAGCCATACGGACAGAGCATGTAGAAGGCATCAAAACGGAAGAGGACACAAGAGTGGTGAAAGTACGAAAGGGACATATAATAAATAAGTAATATGAAAAGAACTAATAGGTCGATACTAGCAATCGCAACTCCTCAGTCTTCGGATAAGGACCTCGATCACAATAGTATGAATACACAGAACGGATGCGGTATTCGTATCTAACCTACGCTAAGAAACTAAACATGTAAACAAATAGTAATTTAATGCTGGGAGTTGATGACACGTTTATTTCCAATATATCAAGTTTAAGTCGACCTGAAATAAGTGAATTGATAGATACAAAAACAAACAATACATTATTTATATATTAATTTTATTATTATGTTTGTAGAAACCGAAAGTAAAAAATGCCAATCTATTGACATTTAGTCGGATTTGTTTCAAATTCTACATCAGTGGGCATACTTAATTTAAAAATGTTTGTCAGACATATTTTCAATCATAACTGTACCGAACATTTGTATGTCAAAATATATACATTCGTTTTACAATAGCAAAGATTGCACTCTCTGACTATATTTAGATCTGAAACCACGTGGTGGAACTCCTTTCAATCCGCATTAACTCCGATGTTATTATAGATAATAACCGAGGACGTTCCGATTGCGATATCGGAAATGAAAGGACAATGGGTGTAAGGAAAAACGGTCGGAGGAGGGAATAGGGAACAAAATGGGATAACAGTTGAATGGACAGAAAGAACTAGTACTTACCGTTTACAGGATTTCACAAGATAAGACATCACAGAACGTGAAAACATGTAACTATTCACAAGACATGCATTTGAAGGAACTCAGAGGGGTACCCCTTGGAACGGTCAGTAGTTATAACACTAGCGGAGAGTTTAAATGGTTAACTGCAGTGCACATCAGACTATATGGAAGTTACCCTCATAAGCCATTGTCATTATTTCTCCTTCATAAAACAGTCTACGTTTGTGCAGAATCATTCACCATCGAAGTGTTCTCCAAAGCCCGCTGCACCAGTTACGAGGTAAAATTGCATTTACGGACAAAGTTTCTCAAAGACAATCACTAAAAGAATAAATCGTCATTACTGGCCGTGTAGAGAAGGCTATGCTGAAACCGATCTCAATACAGTAAATAGATTCGATATACTTAAAGATACTGACTCGACGTTGAGGTTTCCATATACCAATCTATACTAAATCTAAACTTAAGTTCATTTATATAGTAGTAACTAAAAAACATGGACAATTATAGCATTGTGGTTGCAACAGCTTTCCTTAAAAGTGCATTAAAATTAAATTCAATATTGCAATCCTTACTTGTGCAGGTTACCTCACATCGACGCGTAACAATTTTTTCCAAATGAAACAATGACCGGTTGACGATTTTCAAAATATTGATAATAAAGATGTTTATCTTTCATCACCATTTTAGGCGACTTTATTCCATGTATGGCTGCCATTTAACAAGAGATATTACTGAGAAATTAAGAAACTGTGTCATTTTGTCATTTAAACAAAAAAAACATCAATATACTTACATCCTGCTTAAGCAACTTTTTTACATTGACCTTTCTTTGGTCCATTTTATATTTTACTTTGGCTTCAATTGGACTGTTTTAGATGACCATTAGGGCGGTGACCATTTTCCGTAATTATTGACAACACATGACTTTGTACTGAATGAATAACGTTACTATTTCAAATTGATGACTGCTCTGATTATGAAATCTTAAACCGACTCTGTATACAGACCGATTTTTAATTTCATTTCCGAAGATAAAGCTGATGATTGCTCGAAAGTTCATTCCATACAAAAAGATAAGTTGCAAAAATGCATTGTTCAACGATGAGTGATAGAAAGACGCTCAACACATTTGAAAGAAATATTAATATTTCTCATAACTTCCTTCCTGAATCTCAAGGCATAAATTATACAGAACTTCGCCGACAATGTAGGTCGAACGTTCATCTTGTTTCATTATAGAAGCTTTTGTAAATATACAACACCTGGTATCAATTTTCGAAACAGCTCGAAACAGTCTTTGATGGTACATGGATCAATGGTATCCTTAAAAATCTATCTAAGGAATACATGATTAGATGTAAGACTACCACTCTCTCCTCCCGCAGAGGTGTGAAAACACATAAAGCGACCGGTTTCTCGCTCATTGGCGCGTGTCATAATCAATAAATGTGTTTGTTACAAGCGGATCATTTTTATAAACTTTGATCTTATTACCGTGTTGATTGACTTACTTCGGAAATGAATGATTTTTTCCGTTATGTATAATATATTCGAACAATCTGTCCGATTACCAACCCGTAAGGATATCTGGATCGACCACAGCTGAAAACAACGGGTTTGCTTTATTTGTGTATAACTAAGTACCTGTGTGTTTATCACAAGTTGTCGTAGTTCCGCTGGTAAACGTTCGCTAACAAATTTATTAAATATTAACTTTACAAAATTAGGCTCACGAAAACAAGACATGGAGACATCATTCTTAGTTAATTTGATTCATATTAGGTATGCATACGGTTTTTGTTAAAGTCAGTTTATGACTGGATCAAAACCTTATACGTTTATCTCGACATTTCGTAATTTCGATATTTTATTGTCAGTCCCGATGACTTCGAGATAACGAAAGTCGGCTGTACTTAAATAAAGAAAAAAATCCCATGGAATTCTCTCGGATTTTAGAAGGTTATTTTTAAAAAAAAAACAAAGAAGAACTTGAAAAACTTATCCACATTATACTCTAAGAGTGGCTTTAAAGTAAGCACAATTGCCATTGAAAATCATTTCACATTTAAAACGAGAATTCCTGATAATTAAATTTTATTGACTGCTAAGCAAAAGCCCTAAATAGATATTTTTGTCATACATTTTACAGAAACGCAAGCTTAGGTCCATCCCTCAACAAGGGTTTAAGAAGTATTCAACATTTAAACATTAAAACTGTGAAATTTTGAATTTAAAAACATCCGCAGATGCGTTCATTCGGCTACTATGATGGAAACTTCAATGTGATACATGAACACCGACGTATGGTCCTTAAGTAAAGAAATGCATGTACATCCAAAGTTATACTTTGTCGCTTCTTTGTGTTTTCGCTTTTTTGTTTTTTTTAACGCACAAAAGCGAAAATACGACGGATGGAAAGTGAATATCCGACTTATTTTATGTGTCGTATTTTCGCCATTCTTTAGCCGTAGTTTTGCTTTTTTGCCTCGAAAATTGGATAAAGCAAAAGAACGAAGGGACGACAAAGTCGTTGTTTTCGCATATTGAGGCGAAGAAGCAAAAATATGACATGGCGTAAAACAGTCACCATACAATACAGTATACTCGTGTATCATAAAATATTTATTTGTGTGTGTGTGTTTTTTTTTTTCAAAAGAGTCGGTTTGTTTTAGTAAAACGCGGAAAATAATCCACATGTTAAAACATGTGACCCAGGCGTATATAAAGAAAATGCAAACCAGACATTGGTTTACAGTGAGCGTTTCCTTTGCCTTACAACATTAATATTTTAAGTGTACAACCCACAAAGAAGACGAAACATTCGAAGTACTTGTTTTATAACATATATCATTTAAATATCTAACAGGAAGATACATTTTGACTTAGGTGTTAATACAATTAATTAAAAATGGATTCTTATCTTTCAATAAATCTTTCAGAATTGGATCGCTCCCCTGTACCCTTTAAAGATCCAGAGGAAATAGGATTTTTTTCGCTCGATATCAACAATGATTTTAAGAATTCTAGAACAAGTTTAAAGTATTTCGTCATGCCAAAAGACATTAAGTTTGATTTACAGAAAGGATATGATACAAGAAATATAAAGGAAAAAGGAAATGACATTAATGTTTTGCAGTGGATAAATGCCAATAAGGATAAGTTTCCAATAAGTGCAGACAAAGGCAATACACGGTAACCCTTTTATTGATTGGGACATAAGGAATTATTTTGTTTGTTGTGTTTTTTTTTTTCTAATTTCTTTTTAATCATATTGTAATAGTTGTCAAGTAAGAACATTGCTCAGATTGCATACTATGGTATCATGTTTTTTTCAATTGCCAGAATCAGATATGTACATTAACTTAAGTCTGGGTACTAGACTTAAATACAAAAACATACATACGCCACTATAATAAACGATGAATTATCTTTAACATTTTCTGAAAATTATTGGAGAACAGACTTTTTAATGAAAGACAGACACAGTGAATTGGTCTACAGGGGGCACATTTCCCATCAGCATTTCAAATATTTTTCTTAAAGAAAAGACATATTTTATTTGAATATAATTATAGAAAAGATTGAACAGAAAAATTAATAATGTTCAAAACTGAACATTTTATGAAGGATAAAAAATATTTTGATCTAGAATAATTTGCCATTTTCTATAGACATATCACATAGGACCATATATTGATAATACATATTTTCCATTTTGAACCATTTCACTTTAATAACTAGCATCTCTTTAAGGCGAATGATTTTGTTTTTGAGTTTTAACATGAAACAAGATTTCGAAGAAGCCTGAAGCTTTCCGTGAAAAACAAGACATTTCAATTTCGAAAAATATAAATTGATTTTAGTGTTTACGTCCTTGGAAACATGATCACAACTTTTCAATGGTAACATTTACTACTTGTAAAGTCGCTGTTTGCATTAAATATATACTATAAAGATAAAAATGAAGCGCATTATTGATTTTATGATGACCAACATTTGGAGGCGATTTGAGATAAGAATAGGTGACACACTCATTAATAATGCAGCTGAAAATTTTTGCTTTATCATGTGTTTCAGAAGACAATTTTGTCTTTGATTGGAGAAGTTTTATCTGAATAGATTGGAAATAAGTTGTGTTTTGTGGCATTTTAGTTATAATGGTTGATTGATTAATTTTTTGAAAATATTTGTGTTGTAGATAAAGATGCATTTAGTTTTGAGGATGTTTTTCTTTATGAAATTTTGATTCTTCATTTTGTATCTTTCAACGGTTTAATGACTATTTTGTGTGCTTTAGCCAATTTCTATTGAGAATTATGATTGAGGATGTTGTTACATTTTGGGGTTTATATAAGTTTCATCCAAATGGAAACCTTGTAGCTTTACCCGAAATAAGAATTATCAAATCAAGTGGAGCTACTCTGCCTCAACCTTGTGCTGGTAAAACCGAATCCATTATCCTTCTAAATTCAAATAAAAACCAAATCTAGAATTCTTCCGACACACACATTCAATGTTCTATTGTGGCCCCTGATTTGACACTGCTTTGCAATAGCCGGGGTTCTGAATTTTAGATATGTTTTTTTTTTTGTTACTTGTATCATTGAGAAATATATATGACTGATAAAATGTATCGTTTTCAAGAACTAGTCATGAAGAACTTAAGGACTGGTTGCTTCAAGCACTTTCATGCTGATAATTTGATTCCTTGTAATATTTTATTACAGTAGATGGACGGGGCTCATATAACAGGATATCGTTTTTTAATATCATAAAGCACATGGTTCTAATTTTACTTTTGTGATTTTTTTATACCCCTGCATAGCAAATTTGTTATGGAGTATACTGCTTTTAGGTTATTTGACTGTTTGACAGTCTGAATGTCTTGTCGTCTGGGTGTCTTCCGACACTTATTAACGATTCTAGTCAAACGCCAAGCGAATTTAATAATAATTACCAAGAATTATGTACATGAAGTTTAGTTCCGCATATTTAAGAAATTTACTTATAACATATAAAACACCTCGACGTTTAAATTTACAATGTCGTCATTATTTATAATGGATGTATTGTATTAATTCTTGGCAAACGCCTTAAGTAAAATTAATTGCATTTAACTTTGACCAATATTTGACTTGACGATTATGATGAGTTTTTCAAAATAACAATTTTCGCCCGTGTAATAAACCCGTTTCTATTTAAATTTTGATTTAATAACCCCTTAACCAATACTTTGATCTCACGCGAGTTGTCGACAACAAAAGATACGCTGTACCATGTATTGCATTTATTTTTGCTTCACTTAAACTTTAAACATCGATAATCTTAAGTGGAACGCTTAATAATAAAGGTTTAACAATGCCGTTTTGGCGTTCAGGTTCACAGGTGGCTATGGTTTAAAACGGAAAACAATCCTGTGTTTACAAATTATGATATAGCTTTAAAACACATGGATGTTTATTTATTTAATTATTTTTTTATTTATTTATTCATTTATCCAACATTGTTTATATTTTAAGGCAATGTGAAGGAGCCTCGAGACAAGCAAGTTCAATGGATGCTACAAATCACCAGGTCAATTTATTTTTTATACAATGTGCCTCTTATTTATATGCATATTTGCTCAGTTTTTCTTTAACAAACATCGGTATTACACATACCAGTATATAAAAAACAGACAACTATTTATTCTTAAACTAGAAGTAAAACTTAGCTTCAAAATCTTCTTGATACGCTTCACTGGATGTTTGTAACCGTGCTTATACTATATCACTGGTAACGTTTGTTTAACATAATTATAGTTTAATACACATGTGCTCTTTTTGTGGAAATTATTTAACTAATCGCCCTACATTTGAAAAGAAGATGGAAGACTCTTAGTCCTGTTAAGTTCTTGTTCTGTCTGAATAACCCTCGTAATTTAGAAGGCATCATCTATAATGGAAACTGGAAGAACATGCGTTGTATATAACTTTCTAACGATACTAGTAAAAACAGGAACGAGAAAGAATCTTATGATAGACTATCTCGTCCTTTGTATTTAATCAGTCATATCTCAACAAATTTATAAAAATTATAGGGTTTAAAAGTTCGAATGCTTCATGGATAACAAAAAAGCTATTGGATATTGTACTTTATTTATTTAAAAAATACAAAGTGTTTTAGCAATACGTTTACAATTTGCTATTCTTATTTTTCTATGTCTTAAATGCTTCCCCGTGGAGCATACATAAATGTTACTATTTAAATGAACTTCAAACCACAATATACGATGCAGGACGTTGTTTTTTTCAATTTGTGACAACAAAGTATACCCGGCCTTACAGCAGATAGAACAGGGAGGGTATCATATTTGGGCCACTCAACTTTACTGAGTCATTTTTACGTGGAGGAGTGACGATTTGAGAAAATGTTTTGAAATTACTATTATAAAAGTGACAAGTGATATTTTGCCAACTGAAACTGAAACTTGCTTCGCAATGCCTTACGAATAAAAGAATATAGCGAAACTTACATTCTTTGCACTTCTGGTTCCTAAGGCGTTTATCGGTCTTGTTTGTTCATCACGAACCCATTGTTAATCATGTTTGCATCCCTGTGGTTCAAAGTAGTAAATAAATGTTTGCTCGCATGTCATCATGGTTACTTTATATTAATTCAAAATATTGCTAGCACTTAATCACCACGTCCTTTTTATTCTTTGTATAAACTATAAAAATACATAATGTATCTGGTAACACTTATGTACTGCACAATAACTTCGTAATGCGTAATCTGATGTACATAAAATGTTACAAAGTTGACAATGAAAGTTTTATAAAAAAAAAAAAAGTAGATCTTAGATATAGAGCAAGTATAAGAGCTTTCATATCATAACATTCTGAACAGCTCGCCTACACTAAGATATAAGTAATTGAATATTTGTAAACGAAATCTTATACAAGTTATGTTAACATTGTAATGTTTGGTTTAGGGAAGAAAGCAAGGGGGTGACCAAGAAAGCACTGACAAAGAAGTTGAAGACTTAGAGACTGAGCCAAGGGGAATGGAGACCAATAAAAGCGGGGAATGTTTGAACGCAAATCCGAGGTACATTTTTTTAAACATCTGAAATTCGTTGACTTTATCATGTTACCGTGAATATTTAATTAATTGATAAACTGATATAAGGGTTTGGGTCAGCAATTCATCTGAAATTAAAATGTATTAGATTAAATTTCCTGAACTATATTGGTTTGCTTTTGCGTTATCAACCAAATTTCTATTTCGTACCGCGTATGCGGTGTTATGTAACTGTATGATTTACGTCTTTAAATTTCATATAAATTTTCTTCTTCGAAATAAGTATGTAGATTAATTTTTAATTTGCCCTACAATAATAAACAATGAGAACTTTATGTGTTGCGGTCTGCCCACAGAAAGCTTGGTGTGGATTTTGTGTGTCGACGTGGATTGCTTACTAAAGTAATGCTTTCACCGTATGAGGACAAAGAGGGCTGGTTCATTGCTGTTGTTTATTACAACGGGACCTACTACCTCAATGAGATTCTTACAGAAGAAAGAAAAAAACAAGAGGCCGAAGATGAAAATAATAAAGTGAAGTGTATGGGATGGAAATTTGAACAATACCTTACAGCAGGTATTGTCTTGTTTCCTTCCAAATTTACCTTGAAAATATTTAAACTATGTTTTAGTAAGATTTCTTTTGAAAACAGCACGCCTCTTGTTGAATGAGTCAAATAAATTTCAAAACAATCAGACTTTATAAAAATATTGTTAAAATGTATAAACATTCGCAACCTTTGAATGTATTTAGATCTCACACTTATTTTGTCCTTTTGACCATCAGAGTAGAAACAAAAGCCTGCAAACGTTGAAAAGTTATATATACATGTAGGTCAATATAATTTCCATAGTCAGAGCCTAAAGCTAAGTTAAACCTCTTATTTGTGTACTTGTCAATACTTTTCCCGTTAGAATAATGTAGCAATGTTTAAATTTATATAAACCTAATAGAGTCCGACGACGTGTTACTAAAGAAGCGTTATCATCGTTTTGTTGATAATTAAACATACCATCGATTATTGTTCAATCAAGTATGCAATCGTTATACAATTTGCTTCTCATCTGAATTACTTATAAAATTCATAATAAGGTATTGAATATACATAATAGATGAAATAAGAGAAGGAAACTTAATAAAAAAGTAATATAAAACAAAAAGAACACCGTTAACATATCAAGCAATGTTTCTGAAAATACTCATAAAATAAAAAAATGAACAAATACGTCAAATAACTGTTGTACAAGACGTAATACTTTTTCCTTTGTCATTCATTCCTTGTTTTTTATAGTTGTCTTTCATGAATAAACTTAACATGAGAAAACATTCAAATTTAAGATACCAAGGATGGACGCCCGAAAACTGATGTACCTTACAACAACTGTGAAAAATTCTATACGGTTGTTAAAACAGAAATAAACATGCATTCGTTAGGTAAGAACAGAATTTGTCAACAATTGGAATGGTTTAATCAATAACGTATTTTTTTTAAAATGTTGAGATGTATTTTTTCATAATAAAGCTTTTTGCTTTTAAATCAGTACGTAAAGATCGATATATAACATTTTACTCTTTCCAGAGAGGAACCAGATTTATATCTTACACAATCAATACTTTCCATTGGAACTTTAAAACGTTGTCGCATTATGTAAAACGCAAATGTTCCTGAATATATTATCGACGTTATTGATCCGACCATTGAAATAGTATTAAGTTATTAACTATCGTTATCCTCTCTAAACAAATATCGATTTATTAAATAATTGATTGATCCGAACGACATGGAATTTGAATATAGAGGTTTTGTTATTACAGTTTATTCCGGTGAGATAGACGCACTTAATATTGATGATGTCTATGGTAACTACTACATGGAGTTCAAAACAACTAAGGAAATTGCTCATGACGGACATATCAAAACGTTCAAAAGGCTAGGAAATTACTGTTAATAGATTATATTTAGTACACATTATATTGAATTATTAATGAAATCCGTATGTTGCCATACGATTTGTGTCTATGCTAAATAATTTTCACATGATAATTTTGTTACTAGTACTATTGATGTGGTCATTAAAAGATTTTATGTAAAACTCAGTTCAGAAAATGATGTATTCAAATGTATTCAGAAAAAAATTAATCACATTTTGTTCAAAATTATGTTGTTTATTTTTGCGTGTGTTTTTTGTTCTTCTTTTATTCCCTATTTTCAGTGAAACCGATGTAAAATATCCGCTGATTAAATGACAAGTCATTCATTTATATCATAATTTCGATATACCAACTTTGAAATAAAACAAAGCCTTTTGAATGAACAAATGATTCACAATACAGATTACAAAAACGATTTGAAAGGCAAAATTATTTATACCATTTCACATGAAAAAGACTTTTGAAAGAGTAAGTGATTTATGATGGATATAATGAATAAAATTCAAAAATATCATAAAGGCAAATTATTCCTGTTACACGTAGCGAGTCCCTTTTCTACAGCCAAATATACCAATTGATACATACAACGAAAGCCTTTTAATATAAAAAGTTGTATACACGCAATAAAGCAATATTGACCATTTAGACGAGCGAATTGCTTATACTAATGAACATGACAACATATCTTTCTTCGATATCAAAATATTCGTAATACAAATAAAAATATTATGCAATATGAAATGGATAATAATTTACGTAACCTAAACCCGTTTTAAACGTCGGATTTACGAGTTACAATATCATACTTTATTTGATATCCGGAGTTTTCAAAATATTTTACCAAGGTTTTGCATAGGTTTAACATTAAAAATCTTGAAACAAAGTGATCCCTCGGAAGCATTAATCACAACAAAATTACAAATGAATTGCAGACTCGGTTTTATTGAGTCTGTACATGAGAGATAATGAATGCGTGCAACATCCTTCACGCCATAGATAAGCCTTAGATAAAATGTCAAAAATATTTGTATATTTGAAACAGGTTCAAGATAAAAAAGTGGTGGGCACAAAGTCACCTTATTGGAATAAAGAACATCGTCTGTGGATTTAGAGATGAAAATGGTGTTGTTAAACGGTTGGAATTCTGTAATACAGGCTCGTTGCCAGATTTTGCAAAAGAAGTAATGATTTTGTTTATTAATTATTGAAATATTTTTTTTAATTTATTAAAGAAAATTGAACAGGTGTTTATCCCTCCATGATTTCTGTTTTGAGATTAAGCTTTGATAATAAGATGCCTTATTCTACATATGCTGATGCTTCATAACTGTAAACCATGTCTTGCAACTTTACAGGATGTGTATATTCCATGGAAACCAAACGTGTGTACAAATTTCCTGGATAAATTTCTCACATTTATCAAAGACTCCATAAGGATCGACGACCCCAAGTAAGATTTTATAATATGTTTTGTAATGCATTTACATGTATTCAGTTATATCTGATGCACATGCATTAAACAAGTTTAGCCTACAAAAATCCCTCTAGCGCAACTCTAGATTGATACAAACTCTGCTTCGTTTGTTCAATGATCAAAAATATACAGTTTTCTGTCGTCGTCTTCTGCTACTACTTACTTTTTACACAAACTTCCTTAAAGTTGATGGCTGCCAATAGTACATTCTTAATGCCTTGACGTGTAGGTGAAGTTTGATTTCGTCATGTCTAAGTGAATTTCAACAAACATAGTTTCTCCCCAGAAAGAGACAGAATCATCATTAACTCTTAAACAGCCAATCAAGTAATTAAAGGGGTTAAGAATTACAATCAATACAATTCAGAATATTCAGTGCACACCATGTATGTAAGAGTATGCATATCATTAATTATAAAGAATACAAAGTAGTCATGATTTCTTAAGTTTTGTTATGCATTTTGTCTTCATGCATCTATTTACAACTTTGTCTAGAAAGAAATCATTTTCCGATTATGCGCACATCAATTGTAAAGTTCTAATACTTCACATTGAGCATTTTAAGTACCAGTACCAAACATTACACATTATAAGACTTAGGGTCTTAAATTACATTTCAAGTTCTAGTGTCTACAATAAACCTTATAGGTCCTTGTACCTAATATTAAATATTGTCAGTCCGTGTGTATGATATTGCAATTATATATTGCAAAGTAATAATACAAAACATAACACGTTATAAGTCCTTGTACAAAATATTACAACTATAAGTCCAAGTGAGAAATAGTTCATTTCATATGATTCTGTACTAGTACGTAATAAAGATCCGAAAAACTAACATTACACAATAATGATGAATTTTAGAACCAAATATCACAATTTTTAAGTCATAGTGTTTAAAAATGATTCACTTAAAGGCCAATTGTCTGACAATACATAAGTTACATTGCTAATAGTCTTTGGTTATTTTACTTATTGTTGCAAGTCCTAGTGTATAACATTACACGAGGGAATTTCTAAACGTTACATATTACAAGTCATTGTACAAAACTATACACATAACTCGTCTTACGGATTAACATACATTTTGTTTCTATTGGTACTTTCAGAATAGTGCATACACTGAAGTGGTCACCGGATACACGAATCGTGTGCAGTCAACCGCTCAAGAACTCGGAATACAATTTTCTGCCACAGTGGTACATTGATGGATCTGCTTAATTGCAATTTCATACTGAACACTTGCTCCTTGCACAAAAAATGATGTCGATTAACTGGGGTTTTTTTTGGGGGTGGGGGGTGTTGGTGTTTTTATTGTTGTTGTTGTAGTTTTGTTATATCTTGATAAATAGTTAGAGGTAATTTTTATGCATTGCGATTTCAATATACAAACGAATACATAGCTGTTAAACGCCAGCTATCCAATGATTTATATTGGATGAATCCATGGTGTAAACGCTTGAAGTTTATTGGTTACAATAAGTTTAAAGGTTAAGATTAAGGTTTATATTTAACAAAGACAAAAAAGTAATATTTGACATTTACTAAAAGTTTTACAGATTGATGCTTAAAACATCATATTTAATATATTATTATAGTGTTTTGTATTTATTTTTCTGAACAGTAACGAATAAATGCAAAGTCAATTCATGAAAACATTACCTTGGATTGTTTGATGAACTGGTCCATTTTATGCAAAATTGTTACATTATGTCTAACTGTGGGGATTGAACGTTACAAAAAAAAGTTATTGCATTCCGACGTTTCTATATAACAAAAAAGTGGTAAGTTTGATACAAAATTGACTAAAGTAAGGAATTTTAAATTTTTATATCTACGTTCGTGTTACACATTTAATGTTTTTTATATTAATGTCATCATTGTACATGTTTTTTTTTTTTACTTTTGTCTGTTATTCGTCTAATTACCTATTATTTTTCTTTTGCTGTATCTACATACAGTCAGCTAAGTTTATAGTGCGAATGCTTTCATGTTTAAATCAAAGATTAATCTGTTAGGCATTTTGATAATTTCTTAGTTTTTTTTTCTTTTCACTTGAATAACAGTTGTCTTCAAACTTTACTGTCTGTACGTATGGATGCAAATTATGCTGCAAGTATATAATGAACGTTTAAGGACCATTAACTTAGTAAATGGTGGGCAAGAAGTTGTATATTTTACAAAAGATCCTCCTGACTTGAAGAATAGAAGGGAAAATTATATTTTAATTTCATTTTATTTTTGCTTCTCTTCTACTCCTTCATTTAAGTATGTTTTACTTATTTTTACGATTTTTACGATTATTACTTTAAGCTTTTTAACAGTACTATCAGTTTTTTTTTATTTATTGTTATCTTTTAAAACATATTCATATTTCTCATTTTTCTTATTTTAAAAAAATTCTTTCTTTATTAAATGAGCTTCTCATATAAGTACAAAAATAAACTCATATCAGTACAAAAAGACTAATATTATAGATTATATAATAGATAAGGTAAACGGTAAAGAATTTTTAAGACATTTTCTATTCTTATCTTATGCTTCATTTTGGATACATAGTATATTGTATACTATTTGATTTTACGTATATATTGCATGCATATGAGGAAAAATAGATATGTATAAACAAATAATTAAAAATATGTTTAAAAGAATAAAGATAAGAAATAAACATTGATTACATTTAACAATTAACCCGTTCATTACTTTCATATTTTTCAACCCCAATTCTTCACTCCTCACTTCGTTTATCATAAACCGAAATATTATCTGCAGACATTTAACCAATTATGCAACACAAAGCCACTATCATATTAAAAAGTGCAACCTTCCACTCAAATATGCAAACGATGGAGGCAATTTCCAAACCACACTCCGGTCTTGTCCCGTGTGGGTGACGGATAGGTGAATATTAGAAAGTAAAAAAAATAAAATTCCTCCCCGGATGTACGCACGCTTGTTAAAAGTGGGTGACTTAGATAGCTGTCATATTCAGCTTTCTTCTGTATAATAAATTAGAGAGCAAAGATCGATATGGCAAAGGCGAAATTCACAGAACTTGCCCCCGACACAATCAAGCTATACCGGCACATCATGTTTAAGGCATCGGAACGGAAGAGGACACAAGAGTGTTTGAAAGCACGAGAGGGACATGTAATATGAAAAGAACTATTAATAGGCCGATACCGGAAATGAAAGGACAATAGTTGTAAGGAGAAAAGGTCGGAGGAGAAAACAGGGCACAACATTGGATGACAGGAGAATGGACAGAACGAACTAGTACTTACCGTTAACAAGAATCTAACAAGATAAGACATCAAAGAACGTGTAAACATTCGAAACATGCAACTATACACAAGACATACATGTGAAGGAACACAGAGGGGGCCGTCTTGAACGGTCAGTAGTAGTAACACTAGCGATGAGTGATAGAAAGACGTTTTTTTAATACTGGTGATCAAAATTTTCTATTTTACTAAAATTTTACATTCTCATCCTAAATCAATTAAATTATGATTAGGTGATTGTTTTTAATACTCGAAATTATTCATCACTAAGACCTTTGTTTTGCCTGAGGCAACTTTTCAAACATCGCAGGTATAAAGTTATTTTCATAGTGCAGGAATAACTTCCTTTTACTACCTCGAAAAAACGTTCCCTTCAATATACAGCTCTAGCACTATTTTTGAAATTATGAAAATCCAGCTACTAAAAAAATTTTAAACCGCATTATAGCGACAATTATTATGCAAACCAAAGAAAATCAAACCATTATAATCTCAAGAAAGTGTGATCCCATGGAAGCACCAATCGTAACAAAATAACATGAAAATTGAAAACTCGGTTTGATTGAGTATTCGTGTTACTAATCTCCAGATATCAATATTAGTAGTTAGCGAACATTTTGAAGAACGTTTTTCCAAAATTCAAAGAATAACATAATTTACAGCTTATCCACATTTACAGAGACTCTAAGAATGGCTGCAAAGTTGGCACAGCCGCCTTTGACAAATATTTTACATATAAAGTCAAATTCTGTAGGATATCAAACAACACAGGATTACGCAAAATGAAAAAGTAGATGTTTTGACAAAAGGATCATTAAATATACAACGTTACCAAAAAGTGATTAAAACTTTCTATGACTCGAACATCAAAATCTGGATAATGATTCCCTTACATAAAATGGCATATCAATACACAAGTATTTTTTCTGGATTTAAAATCGGTTTGAAAGTTACACCGGGTGAATTTTGAACTTCTTTCAACCAATTTTTTTTATCATCAATAACCCTTCGTTTGAATAGATAAAAAAGTAGTTTGATATCCCCAATTTCTTGACTTAGCCAAACAAAACCAAACTCATAAATATACAATAATTTTTCATTAGATAACAATTTCTGGGATATCTATATTCTGGCATACAAGAAAGTTTACACCAACATTTGATAATTTTTATTTTTTACATAATGATCAATCCATAATTATAAGGGCATCCTTCAACATTTTTCAAGTGCATTATTATCATTTACAGAATTATTTACACCTAGAAAATCTGGTCAATGTTGTATTCGGACTTGTTCAAGAATTTCGGAGATTTTACTTCCTTAAATTTCAGCACCATAGTTAAGCATAGGTTTTACCATCGAATCAAATAATTTAAAATAATCAGAGTATAAGAATTTTCCGAAATTTCTTTGATATGATTAAATAGCATAATTAGATTTCCTAGCTTGTGCAGCAAGTTAAGTTTTTTGCTTTTGTCGGTGTAAATTAAATATCTATATACATGTACATGTATTTATACATTGAGGTGACATTTACCAAACTGTCGTTGTAGAACCATTTTCCATATGATCTGAGCAATCCACCATTTCTAAATACAATAACTTAAGTTTTATTCTCATTTATAGACATACCGGTATTATAACAAAATTCTGAAATTGAAATTAACTGAGATCGAAGGCCGATTACAATATCAAGCTCATATTGCTACATCATCATCGGAAAGAATACAAAATATGTCGGGACTTTGGTTTGTTATAAATATACCGCGATGTCCCTTATCACGCAGGAAGAGAGATAATTCATTTACAGTATATAAACAAATAAAACATGATCGTACTCGTGACGTCCCCTTGCCTTGTACCTATATTACATTTAAAATATCCGTTTTTCTTACTATTCAGGTAAATAAAGTTATATATAAATATATATATATATATATAAATATGTGTGCGTGTGTGTGCGTGCGTGCGTGCGCGTGCGTGCGAGCGAGCATGTGTGTGCGTTTTGATTTTTTTTCTCACTTCCACTGACAAATCAATAACTTGTGTAACTATTCTTATGAAACTATCCGGAATATATGTATTAAAGTTTGACTTTGTGGTAAGGGTTGTTGCTAATGTTGTAATAACTTGTAGCCCAATCCATTTGCACTATACTTATATGTACATTTGTTGTTTTTTTGTGTTATTCATATCTTACATGTATTATATCGTTGCAATAAAATATTATTAAACCTAGTCATGTATAGAAGTATGCATCAATCAGAGAGGGAAACACGTTGTTAAGTCCCAACAGTGGTATGTATAAAATGCAAGCTTTGTTACTTAAAGAGATAAATAGTAAACCAAAGGTTTGCCAAAACTGCTAAAATAGGAAATGTTGCAGACTCGGTTTGACTGAGTCTGTACAGAAATGTTTAATGCTGCCGTCCACGCCTAGAACACCGTCTTTGGCAACACCGAACATTATAAACATAAATCATGGTGTTTATTACATTTAAATTATATAAATATGTGTCTTATTCAAAGGTTATAATGATAGGCTGGTGGCAGCATTGCACAAAAAGTACGAAATGACTTACATTTTAGGTCATCTGTTATAAAAAAAATTACCGTTTAAGTTATTTCTTTACAATACAATGCAAAAGCTGGTCCTTGTCTTTAAAAGTATCAGTTGTACTGAATCGATTTAGTACGGAGTATATAAAAATAAGCAGTAATTTAACAAGAATACCATTCATAAAACAATTCCCCACAATTCAAAACTGTTTTATTTCAAAGAAGAATACAAAAAAACAAAAACATGCGAAAACAATAAAATGAAAAATAAATAGTATAAATTATCACAGTTATAAAATAGAATCTTCAATGGGACACACTCAGTTTAAAACATTGACAATACAGGTGAAAGCGGCAAGTAATGAATGACTTGCAAATAATACAACTATAGAGCCTGGTCAGCCTGCATGCCCAAAAAGTCTAATAAAAAAAATTCATACTGGTAGCTGTTTAATTCATAGTTTGCTTTATATTTTTCTTAAATAATTAATGAACGGACAAAAGTTATCAAAAAAAACATCAAGCCAATTGCAAACCTTAAGTAGGTTAATTACTAATTAATGTATATTTTTAACAACACTGCTCAACAACAAATTAAGAAACACTTGAACATCTATCTACACTCACATAATTACTAATAGTTTTCTTCAAATTCAGAGACTTGTAAGTATAAGATATAGCAAAATAACATAGAAAGTTCTATACATATGACGTGTCATTTTTCAATCTGAATATTTCCGAATGCTTTAAACATCTTATGTATAAATTCCTCGAATTATCAAAAAAGGCAAAAGGCATAACCTTTCAATAAATAATCACAAACTTGCAATGACAAAAAGAAGATCACAATATTAACGTAAAAAATAATGTACTGAAATAATTATTCATTTTTGTTAAAACGTCATCACGGTAGAAATTCACATGCACTTTTTCAAAACATTCTTCTTTGAATATTATGAAGTAATATATACATTCATCGTATTTCGCCATTGGTATAGCTTCAACTGCTTATGTATGTTGTTATTGACCCTGTAATCAAAGGATGGACTATATCATTTTTTACTGTTTTTCTTTCAAACCGTTATTTCAGCGATATTGTTCTTTAAGGATCATCAGTCACTTCTCTTTTTTGAACAAATGCAATTAAATTAAACTAAGTTAAATTTATACATACATAAAAATTGTGAATTTTACAACAATATATATCCAGAATGATACTTATTAATAGATTTATAAAGAATACAGTTTCCATGGTAATTATCTTATTATAAGGTTGTTATTTCGTAAGTAGTTTTTTTTAATTAAAACAGGCATTCCAAACTTTTGATGCTTATTTAAATCTGTGAATTCTATTTATCAAGCGCTTTAACTCGAAAGTAATTAATTCTATGAACACCATTTCTAACTATGATGTGCATTTGGAATATAATGGAATACGTAAAAACATTAGAGTTCATGCGTTAATGTATATGTACAAATATGTACTTTCTTTTTTCTAAAAATGAAATACATTCAGAAAAAAACACCGCAAATCACACATATTTTTTAAAAAAAGGGTGAAATCAAATTGTGATGGACAGGTTAAAGAAGAATTAGGTGAATTAAATACATGCAAATGGTTCAAGCAATTCATTGGATGATTATTAAACATTCAAATTGTGTACAAGCGCCTTTGAACTTAACAACATTAGCAAGCATCTCCCATACAAAGTGCGTTTATTTTTCTCTAACGCAATTAAGGCATGCAACTTGACTAAAGTTATCAAAATGTACGCGTATACAATTGTAACAAATTGTACGTAAATACAATTGATAAATCTACGACAATATGCCTTTTTAGAAAGGTCTTTTACTTTTGTTTTCATATTTCACTAAAATCAAACTCAAGTTATTAACTGACACTCGATCGTAGTACCCTAATTAAAGTATGAAAGGCTATTTTGATTTATGTCTGTAGTTGAAAACCTGTGGGTGACTTTTGAAAATAGATTATTCTAACATACTTATATAAAAGAAGAGTTTTTGTATATTTCATTCTGAGGGAATGGCGCACTTCGGAAATCATTGCTTAACGGTTAATCTCCTTTTGAAGTATTTGCAGCATAACATTATTTTTGACAAACATATTTTTTTCTGTTTACGTACACGATTCGTGTGTATTGAAAATAGAGAAATTCTATGGTACAATTCTTTCGATAAAAGAGACCATAAGATTAACGAAACCAGTAATAAAATTTAATTTTTTGAGACTTGTTATTTCAGATAAGATAATGTATGAATCTATCTAGTTGTCCATTGCCCTTCTTTATACCCCTTGATATTTCATTTACCTTAACCTGTAAAGCCTGCTAACGGCAACAGTCCCAACCGGTGCGGACGGTGCAGACCAAGATCAGCTGACACATCTGTTAATAATTATCATAGTCTACACTGTTCGCTTATTCAGTCAGCACATATTTAGAAGTTTTCCTAAGATCCTTTAGATGAATGATTATGATATAGTTTATGATATTTAACTTGATAGTGTTTTAATACGTTTCTGCACTAGTGCACTCAACACTTACTGAACTCTACTAAATGGCAATTCAGAATAAAAATATTTTGCTTTTAAACAGTGAAAACGAATGTTGACTCGAATGTTCATTAAAACAGTAGTGTTTAAATGATTTCAACATGTTAAATCGTGCAAAAATCTTTTTAACTAACATGATCTTCGTTACAGAAAAAGGTTGTGTGTAAAAACAAACAATGTAATAACTATAGAAGTCGTGAGAACATGCCTACTCTCACACGTGATTTGTGATTGGTGGGATAGGACGCGGAGTGTTATCAATTACGTCGTGTTTTGGTGGCAATGGTGTGAGGGTAGTGTGTCTTCCAGCTGGAGTTTCATTCAGTGCAGGATTTGTGTTGTCTCCATCGTCTACAATGACAAAAACAGAAATGTGAAAAATGAACGATTTGGTTAGTTTTTAAGTCTATCCATACAATATAATTGATAGTGCAATCCCTCAATCACAGTGAAACAAAGCTGTGACGTTTTACGGCGGCCATACTCGTATATATTTGACACCCGTCAATATGGATGTATGACTGTACCCTATACCAGTATAGGGGAATACTTTAACTGATGGTTAAAAACAATTACTGTCAATGTATACGAGACTATATGCATCATAGTTAGCACGTATGCAAGATTGATATTTTAAATGTCATATTTCATATTAACCTTCTGAAAACACATAAATACAATGTGTGAAATAATAATCATACAAAAAAAACAAAATTAAAAGAATGATATATGCATGACAACAAAGTCGACTAGAATCAGATAAAAGATAAAAACAATTCAAAATACCAATCGTACAAAAGTAGCCATAACATTACAATTGTTTACAGCTCAATTATTACTTTTGTTAATAGTTCAACAATTTTGACGATTTCCGTTTTTTGAGACACGGAAATTGTCGGATTATGACGATTCCTTAATTACTGAATGCTGTTTGCACAGCGTTTACCAGTATTGTTTTTGTTGTTGTTATTTTTTTCTTCTTTTTTTTCAATATTTATCAGCATGTCACATAATACCTGGCAATCGTCGTTTTTCTGTATCGTTGTGATTCACCTCTGACCTTTTCTTGCACTTGAAGCAATATATTAAAATTGCAATAACAATTGCTATTGCAAGAATACCAAACACCGCTCCTATTATAATTGGAAGTATAGACCCCGACTCAGAACTTGTTGAAGCCGCTGAAGTTGGTCCCAAAAAAGCTGAAAACATTTCATTCGTTCATAGTGTTATAATTATTCAATGCATATGTAAAATACTAGTAGACGAAATCAGATCTAATAAAAACGTGAAAAATAATAAAAGTTGCGGTTCTCCTTAACGATAGAAGATGTGCAATATTGTTAATGTATTCATTTTCAAATTTCCATTCAAAAGAGCTTGTTTGTAACGAAACTGTGTTTGAACGTGTGGCTTTAGTGTAGACTCTTTGCTATAGAAATTTATTGTTTTACATAAATTTACAGTATACTTTAAAACACATTGTTAGACTTGTACGTTATAGTCAATTTATTGTATAAAATGGAATGCTTTGTAGATTTTAAGGTATACAATTTATCATACTTACGACAGGTTTCTGGAAAAGAGTACAAAAATAAGAATTAACATGCTATAGCATTTTCTAACAATTCGTATAATATCAGTATTTACAAATTACTTAAAGTTACGATTCAAGCTTCATCCTCAACTTATAAAGAATTGATAAAGATTTTTTTTCTTATAAAGTCCAAAAGAAGTATATCTCGTTGTTCAAAATTATTACATTTTAGACGTATTATAAATGTGATAGCATTTATAAAAAATTAAGAATTAATATAAAATAGCATACAAATGTTTCTGAAGTCTGAGATTATTTGAAAAAAAAATCATTTAGATAATTTCATTTACTAGAATTTTAAAGAATTCATCGTCTTGTTTTCTGTTTTGGTCAATGGACACTTTCTAAATAAAATTAAACAACTGTTCAAACAAAACATGAAATGCAGTCCAAATGCAATAATTTTCACAATCACTAAATCACATTTCTAATCAAGGTAAGTCTTTCGTGTGAGCAAGCTATCCAGCTAGCATACGGAACGTCGGTACTTCTTCTCAAGTGACCGTTCGTGCCTGAAAAAATGCAAGGAAGGGCACCTGTGGTCTTCATCAACTAGTAAAACTGGAAAGTCACCAGAGGAACTATATTATGTTAGTGTGACTTAAAACCCAACCAAAATAATATATAACTGTTTCAAATCATTTCGGTATTACCTTTCGCTTCCATAGTTACAAGAGCACCAATGTTTGTTCCATCATGTTGTTTAGCATTAGTTGTCGGTGTCTGATCTATTGTACAATTCTTATACACTATTGACGCCTCCGTTCCTGCACTGTTCGAAACCTAAAATCCGGAATATATGTTTGAATCTTGAAAGAATTGAACTGTCTGCATAATACACTAAATATCCGTTTTACCTTACACAGACATTAGCTTGTTACCGCTTTAAACGTATAGCATAAGTTTAATTAGAAAAGAAATAACTTATTCTTTATAACTTATATATATAATGTGTTTTTTTCTATCTATGATTTCTCTATTACTCCTTGAAAAAGAGCAATTGCAAGGCAATGATTTCTTTACAAAATTCAGTGAGACGTAAATACATGTACCATATTCAATATTCACAAAAGCAATTATATCCTCTACTTACTAAACATAAAAAATATATTGTACATTCTTTTTAACTGTTTGAGGACATTTCGGGATGGCTTTAAAATCTTAAACCTGAGCGAGCATTATGTCAAAGAACATCCCAGTTTCTTACTACTCACAATACATGCAAATCTGTATGTCGGAGAGGCGTCCGTATTATAGACCACGGTATATTCGTATGTTGATGTTAGGTTAGCCATACAATAAACTTCTCCACCACCTGCAAAGTAGAAATATTTTGATTTAATATTATTACATACGAACAATCAGTATTCATTTTTTTATTAGTCAATTATTACAATTTTAAAGGGACTCCACTGAGATTTCTGATATGAAGGACTTGAAATACGTTTTTGAGATTAATGTTCCATTTGACGTGGGACTAGACCAATAACTTGTGTGCAAAGTTCAAATCATTCGCTCACTCCGTTTTTCCAGAATAATAAAGTACCTGCTCATGATTCAAGTAGTTCACGCGTGGTAACTGTACCAGAAGAGCTGGAAATTTATCATTTGATGTGGGACAAGATGTTAACAAGTTAGTGAACAATGTAAACGCACAAAATAATAGTGAGTCTTGTACTTTGTGTATTGTAATATATTTCACCTTGCCACAATAGAAGATAATAATCATGAATGCTACTTGTCTTCTTATCAATTATCAGAGGAAGGCGGTGGCCTAGTGATAGCCAAGAGGTAAAGGGAAGGGGTCGCCTTCTGATGCCCTATTAGTGGCCAATTTTCTATGGGTAAAGGTGTCTTACTGGTTAAGCACATGGTATCAGCCTCTCATTCCAATAATCACGATTTCAAACTAAAATCGGGCTACGACTATGTTCACTAATATGACACATTAACTGTTTAATTCCTGCATATTGGGGAGCAGGTCAATTAAGATTCATATATTCATCACACTAGAGATAATATAAATATGTTTACATATAAATGTGTTTTAAATAGTCACAAGAGCGCCGCATGTGGTGTTAATGCTCGTCTTTTAAAAGTTCTAAGTTAATAAAGGGGAATAACTCCAAAGTATTGCTTTCAAAATTATACACATTGTCTTACAGCAATGTTGATAACTTTTAAAATCTTTAAATAATGGGTTACATTAACGTTTTAACAAAACGGCGACGACGCTGCAGCGATCATATATATACATAGATCGGGGTTTTTTTTTGCGAAAACAGACGAGCTACAAAACGAATAACATTACTTGAATAAAGCATCTCAGATGCACATGTTGTATAATTAAATGTCATTGTTGTTCTGTTAGTACAAACGTCCCAGTCATCAACCGTGCCGGCACAAGTTTCCACACCTAGGGTATCAAGTGTGTAGTCCATCTTAGCCAGGAGAGAGGGGGAACAATATTGCTTTGATGCTGATTCCGACCCTAAAGGTATATAAGAATAATAATTGTTGTTATAAATAATTTCAGAGATATGTGTATAATTTCTACTATATATAGCATTATATACATGTCTTAATGGGAAAACATCGTCATTTTGTCAAAACATTAAAATTTGATATTCTAAAGTAAGAATTACTCTTACGTGCAATCTTATAAGATCTATTATAATAATTGCTTTATTTTAGAAGTTTTATTTTTACTAATCATTTTCATTCATTTTAATCCCATAAAACTAATGATCAGGTCAACAGGTCCTTCAAAATATTTTATGTGCTAAACTTGAAAGTTTTAAGGACGCCCAACAAGGCAACATTAAAATGTTACAGACTCTGTTTGCCTTGGCCTGTTCATGTACGGTAGTGGTAAATGCAAGCAACCGTCCATGCCCCCTAGCACCGGCTTAAAGATTCTGTATGTTGTAATTAAGGTTGTAACCACACTTAAGTAAAATTTTATACATGTATATCTATATAATTATGATTCTAAAACAATTTTCAAACATCAAATAATATGTAAAATATGTACTGCAAATATTTGCCACATTATATGTAATCTTTAAAATATATGCATTCATTTCTTATTGAAAAATTTGACTTAGTTTTTATAGAAAATAAATTTCTAATTACCTCCCTTTTTAATATGAAATGTAAATCCGGCAATATCTAAACAAATAATGCTTTTTTTAATCTTCACTTGAGCATTATATTTATGATATAAAACCATAAAAAATTGAGTTATAGGATCTTTAAACAAATGAAAATGATGAAAGGTCAATTTAATTCACCTCATACCAAATGTAATTCTGAAACTAACCTGACTTGACCATGAAATGAAATTCAGCAGTTGGTACAGCAGTTGAACCACATATATTTGACTTTCCGGTAATGGTACCGTCAGTTTCTGATTTGACACGCTCGTCTCCGCTTCCGCCAGAGTCAAGTTGGTCTAAAAATAGAACATCAATTCTATAGGCTGAAAAAAATCTAAAATGTTTGTTGTTATTGGTGAGGTTGTTATTTACCTTTTCTACGGAAAGCTCTGTAAAACATTTATTACTTTAACTAATAAGTTATTATTTATAACTTTTTACTCATAGTTGATTAATTAACTTGATGCTGACGTGGATTTTCATTTTCAAGTCGAGTGACTCTTAACAGATTGTGTACTAATTGCGTTGGTGTATTCGTGGTCTAAGTCAATGATTCTTATCCGATGTATACGGGAATAGCAGATGTTTTAGGATTCACTAAAGTATTTATATATCATGTTAATTGAGAGACTTTAGCATTAACCCCAGTGAATTGATACAGACTTACGCATATTTATCTGTAAAGATGAAAGTATTGATAAAATTGAATTAAAAAAATAGAAAGTTGTATTGGATATACATGTAGTTAAATGAATCATGTAAAAGCATTGATAAACATGTGACTGAATTAATTATAATAAGATACTAAAGAAAATGGAACCTTACCATGTTTTTGGTAATAATAATACGAATTGTCTGTGACCTTTGTCATCTCCAGGCAAACAAATGAGGTCCAAGTTCCACCTACATGACTAAACGTATCTGTGGACCTAAAATTAAAACCGAGTATTTTTAAGATAAACTAATACACCTTTATCTGAACATCCTTATAATTTGAAAAGAAATTAAGACAAACAAGGTACCTTTATTGGGCGTTACAGCTTAATGCCATACTGTGCAACACTTTTATTAGAAAAGTAGAAAAAAAACACACAGCTATATCTAAATTGTTAAGGCTCTGTTTGATTGAGTATATATGAGCCGCGCCATGACAAAACCAACATAATGGGCGCATCCGCGCAGTCTGATTAGGATCCATGCTGTTCGCTTACCAACTCTATTACAAGTGGAAAAACTGACAGCGAACAGCATGGATCCTGATCAGACTGCGCGGATGCTCAGGCTGGTCTGGATACATGCTGGTCGCAAACCCATTTTGTTGGTTTTGTCATGACGCGGATCATATGTTCTTGCACTAATGATCCCTAGCGACGGCTTTAGCTGAATTAAAGATAAAGATTTTCATGTGACATTGTCACGTAGGAAGAATTGTTACACGAAGGATTGATATCTTATGATAATAACTTGTCAGGAGTTCTTATGATAACTGTCAAGGAGTTCTTGGAAAACGATACGGATTATGTCGGAAAACATTATGGTAACACTGGAGAAAAACACGTAAATAATGGTAATTTTTAACTTGAAATGGGTAGTTTGAGGTGCAAAATTAAGCTTGCCTTACATATTGTATTTTGTGTCAGAAAAAAATTGTATGTGTACATACTTTATAATCAATATTCCCTCTGAATCAAAATAACTTTGATCCAAGCATTCCCAATTACTGACTGTAGATCCATACATTTGTATACTCCATCCTTGCAGCGTATCAGTGCCAAATGTGATGTCACCGCGTGTATTGTCACGCCACGTGGAACTCACAAATGCTGCTGGCCACGTGCATCCGCCCTCTGAATGATAAATGATATTTAGATTTGATAGCCATTACAATTCAATTTGAGCCAGTTTGATAATTATCAAGAATAAAATTCTTCATAAATCACTGAAAATGACATAATTGTAATAATACTCGCTTTACACTCGGCTTGCTGAATTTGAGTAATGGATTGGAGCAGTAATCAAAGTTAAAAGTTTTAAAGGTTAGCAATATCAAAAGTCTGTTCAGACTGCACGGATGGGCATGTTAGTCTTGCTGTATACTGGTGGCAAAGGCTAATCAATTTCGTCTCCAGCTGGTTCATTGTTTATTAAAGGCACATTCTTCCTTAAGATGATGTTGCTTTCCTTTCTATAGATATGGCAAATCATGTTTCATTGTGCTGTAATAATATACTAAGAGCATGTAAGGTGCTAATGATCAAGTAAAGAAAATACATGTAGGGTTTAATATGAAACAATTTTTGACAAAGATAGCGATAATTAATGAAAACAAAACCATATACCATTCTCTCTATAATAACTGTACTAATTGCCGAATGCAAAAGAAGCATAACATGGCTAAGGTATAAGGCTAGTGAATAATATTTTGGAATCTTAAAGATGGCGGATACGCCAAAGAAATCGTTGAACAACTGTTTTATCTGTAATAAACAGCGACATTGTAATTTGAGCTCTGGTGTCAACTCTGTCCATATGATTGAAAAAAATAATTTTTTGTTAAGTGTGAAATCCGAATTATTAATTACTTGAATGATTACTCTTTCGAAAGCGGCCACTGTTTTGGAAATAAACGGTGCGATATTAAAAATTATTTTCATAATTTGTTTTCCTAAATTATTTTTTTATTATAAGTTCACATCTACCACCTGACGGTCTTGAAACATAGCAAAACCGTATTTACTTTTTTTTTAATAAATACGAGTATCAAAATTGAAACAAGGGCAACATTGTCGCAAAATACGCCTGTCACAAAACCTATATGACAGAGATGTGGGCATTAAAGAAATGCATATAGGTGATATGCTCTGAGCAATATCCGGACAATATCTGGATATTTTATGATCTCTAGTTACCTTGACCTTGCAAACATTAACCTAAATTACATGTGTCACACTTGTAGTCATGATAGTTATCATTTGTGTAACAATCCATCAATAAATGAAGACTAAATGGTCCGAATACACATTTTCATAATTCCATCTAAACTTTAACCCCTATATGTGACCTTGACCTTGGTCCGGCAGGGACCGAAATTTTGCACGCGATACTCCTCCTTACAATGGTGAACATTTGTGCCAAATTATATTGAAATCCCTCCATGCATGTAGAAGTTTTGCTCTGGATAAGCGTTTTTCAATGACATCTAAGTGTTAACTTGACCTTTGATCTAGAGACCTGGTTCATGCGCGCGACACAGCTTCTTATAGTGGTGAACAAATCTTTGTGGTTTCATTAAAATTCCTTTATGCGCGTAGGAGATATGCTCCAGACAAAATTGGATGCCGCCAGACCGTCCGCCCGCCTGCCAGGGGTGGGGGACTATAATACGACCGTTTTTCAAACGGGCATATGAAAAATCATATCGTCAAAAATCTTAACGGAAATGTTGTAATGGCAGAGATATAATACTGTAAGGGGAGATCACTGCGTGGGAGATACGATGCAAATGGCGTGATAGCCCAAACAAGGGAGGTAACTAACGCCAGGTAAAGGTTACGAACCACTAATAATTTTCGACTGTAAGAGGTGTCTTAGAGACCACAAAGACCACAAAGACCTTTTAAGGGAGCTCTTTGAAACCTACTAGAAAAGACTCTTGGCGACAGCACACAAAAAAGCTTTAGATGCTTAATGGGCTTTCAAAGAACATATTTATTGATATAATGCACTTTTTTCGAGTTTGAATTAAGTGATTTAAAGTAAATGATACATGAATTATGATAAGGTTTTGTTTGTTTTGGGTTTTACGTCACATCGACACAGTATAGGTCATATCGCGACGTTCCAGCTTTACTGGTGGAGGAAGACCTCAGGTGCCCTTCCGTGCATTATTTCAGGCACGAACGGGCACCTGAGTAGAACCACCGACGTTCCGTAAGCTAGCTGGATAGCTTCCTCACATGAAAGAATCCAAAGTCCCTGTCGGGATTCGAACCCACAGAGGTGAGGGGCAAGTGGTTTGGAGTCAACGACCTTAACCACTCGGCCACGGACGCCTTATGATAAGGTAATGCTTATACATAGTCAAAGAATCAATAAATGTAACCAGGCAAAAATATCTTTATTCTTGGTCGGATTTGTTAATTAAAAAATACATTTAAAAAAAACAATTAGTAACATAGGATACAATGTAGTGGTTATGATGTTATATGCTTTAAGGTTAACTTACGCTCATGCATTATTATCAATAATACTGAAAAAAAAATGCCATTGAAATTTGTTGACGTAAATTATATATTTATGTAATTTATGTATGAAATGAGGTTTCTGCCTGTATCCAAATATCCTATCGAATAAAGATTTTTCTATTCAGTCAAGACGATTTTAACAATTTAATCAAATATAATTTCTATATAAAAATGGAAGCAATAATATATTATGGCGAATACATTTTACAAAATCTTTTATGTTTAGTAAACAATCATTTGGATACTGCCATAGTTCAATACGTTGTATAAATAAAATAATTTGTGTATTCATATTGAATAATAGTGTACCCGGTCCGTTTTATCGTTCCTTTCATTCTAGGTGAAAATCAGGTACACACATCAAATAAATGAAGTGAACCAAAAAGATATTTCAATAAAAATGCTTTCTGTTTATTATACTGTCTTTCGGTTAAATAGAGATCTTTGTGTTAAAAGGATGGAGATGTAAAGCGCTCACAGCTAGAGATTGCTAATTTTGCGGTATTTATCAATAGATGTCTAAATATTTGAATAGTTTACAAATATATATATTGATCAGGTCAAAGTACTGCCAGGTAAGTCAATGTAAATCACAATATTTCTTTACATATCGTATATTATACAAGATGCATTCAAACTGGGATTGCGCGCCTAGCTGCGTTTGAAAATATAGCATGTAAATTTGATTTCTTTGCTATGCTGACTGCAACAGGAAAACATCAAGTTTCATAATATAAAAACGCCTTCCTTACAACTAGGATTTCAAAAAAATGAAATTGAACAGATTTAGATCCAACCGAAAAGAATAATTGCAAGCTTGTGCATTCGCCTGTGCGACTTTACATTAAAAGAAAGCAAAAAAAACACACAAATAATTATTTGGGATATTTCAAAATGATTTTACATGTAGTCGGGGTATGTCAAAATGATATTTTAACGACATATATATATTTCATAGAATTAAAGGAGTTGTCTCTCTTTATTAAAAAATGAAATATTAATAAACAAAAGGTATACACTGAGATAGGTTCTCTTGAAAGTAATAGAAAAAATTTTGCGTGCTAATGAAATGGTTGATAACAAATAGAGTACTTGGGAATAACAATCGTATAGTTTGTAGACTTTAGTATAATATGATTACTTTGTGACAGATTGTGTGCCATCAACAAATTGAACATCTACACAAAAATTCTCACATACAAAATTTATTTGTCTGCATTATCTACTGACAGCTTTAGATATGTTTATCTTTTAATATTTGAACAAAAGGTAATATGAATTTAGTAGTTAATGGAGATAAACAAACTGGTTTTTACCCTACTTATTTATAAATCTCATTTTTCCTTCTTTCTATAATCGTCTTTATTATCATCATCATCATCATCATTATTATTATTGTGTAAAAATTCTCTTTCTAAGTTAACAGTTTCGCCTTATCTGTCGTACCATGATAGCAATAATTATATCAGTTATCATTACAATAATGATTATTATTATCATTATTATTATTATTATTATTATTATTATTATTATTATTATTATTATTATTATTATTATTATTATTATTATTATTATTATTATTATTATATTGGTTTTTTGATCAGTAGTGTGATTTATTTATTTTATTTATTTATTTATTTATTTATTTATTTATTTATTTATTTATTTATTTATTTATTTATTTATTTATTTATTTATTTATTTATTTATTTGTTTAATGTTTCGTGCTTTATACACTCTCTGTTTACGTATATTTTACATACAAATATTAATATGATATTTAGAATTTAAGACTATTTCATACTGTCTTGAAAATGGAAACCAAATAGGAACAGATTTAGTTTTATGAAAACTTACCTGAAAAATCAAGAGTGACTTGTAACCATATCCAAACCGACAGAAAATTACTTGTGTAAAACATCATTTTATAAATTATATCACATTTTTAATATTTCATTCCATATAGACTAATTTCAGTTGCATCGAGATAGAAAATATGTAATCCAACAAAAGCGCTTCCGATACTTTGGATTTTCGTTATTAACTTGTGAAATAAAACTACCAAAGACGATTCCTTTGCAAAATTAATAAAGATATCACAAGTCGTTTGGAAGAAAAAAAGCACTATTTTTTAAATTATTAGTTTATTTAACAATATCGACCGCCGTGTTTCACCCGCGGTATTCATCCGCGTGAAGAAAATGTTACAAATACCATTAAACGTATTAAAAGCTAAGTCGTGTCTCTTATAACAAATTAGTGATCCATTTACATCACAGATTCACATTAAGTCGTTTATTAAAAGTTTCTTTTCGTTCGTAAATCGATCGGGATTTCTGACCTAACCTTTCACCCATGCGCATCAATACAAAATGGCAGTAGCAACACTACAATGGTCTCAATAGCTGTTATAAACTTTCAATAATGTTTGACATTTTTCGGCTTTTCAAGTTCAAAGATTGTTTAAATTGTGCGACATGAAATTGATACATTACTAGTAACGGCAAAAATAAGGAATAATTATTATATTACATAGATCTATCAATTATATTTCATTTAATATTAACTAAATGATGAATTTAAGAGCTCGGATTTTTTTCTCACAGAACGCAGGTTGTTATCTGAAATACTGATACTGCTTAAAACACCTTGAGAAAAATAAACTAATTTCTTAAGGTCGTTCGAATCCCATTTAATATTTATTTGAAGGATTAAAATCTCGTTCAAAGAAATGATCCCAATATATTTTAACTTTTAGTGACCTTCGACATACTGGACAACTAGTCACCTATATATTGTTTCTAATATCTATATTAGGAAACATTATGTTCAGAAATTGCTGTGCGGTAGACCTAGCAATCTAGCAGCCCAATAACCTTACAGGACAATAACCAGAGAGCCCAATAATCTTGGAGACCAAGATTGAAATAATAGACCGGAGAATTATTTAAAAAAAATTGAATGATTAAGAACTTTGCAAAGCATTGGGTCGATTTTATTTTTTTTTAAATCTTTATTTTGTAATACCGTATAGGTATGTAAGAATGGTATATGCGAAATAAAGACTCATAAAAATAGTTGTGTAAGATAATCATGCGGATAAAAGCAATATATAACTCTTTTTTCCCACGTCAAGATAACAGGGCAACGTTTCATAGAAATTCCTAAGTGTATCCTTAGTTTATGAACGCAAGATCAACTTTAAGACTAACTGAACGTCTTTGAAACAAAGAGTTTTATCTTTAATGACTTCAAAGACTATATTTAAGACTTTAATTAAATTCATTTTCCTGATCTCTGGTGAAATAAAATGGCAGACACTTTTATCCGCAATGTGTTAATGCTCATTGCATGGCTATTTAGAATTTCAAAGAGTCATATGATACGAGTCCTAATTTGAGACATTTCTATCACAAAAAAAATGTTTCAATTTTAGTCTTAAGACTGATTTTACACCTAGGACTTTCTATTAAAGTCAGCTCATGACTTTGTCACCAGTATGGAAACCACTGAGCTGCCTGACCGTTGACCGCTCGATGCTAAAACTGTGTTTGTATACCCTGATTATATAAAACTCATAATTAACGAGTTTGAATACATTATGCAAATGACTTCTATAAATTTAAAGGTATTATCATGCTGAATTTCGACGACGACGACAGGAACAACGAAAAACTGAAAGTTATCTTAACTTCGTAACCATTCTCTCTACTTTTTGTTTGTTTCTTATATATGTATATACATGTAGTTTATATTTGTATAAAAAATCGCCCTATATTTTTCTGTGTATTTAATTTCTAGGTTTTCTTCTCTTTTTTTCAATATTTATGATTACCTTATATATAAATTTGATATATTTGATGTTAACATAATACGTAAAAATGTGATTGAAAAAGTATATATATTCATGTTTAACTATTTGTTCGTCTTTGTACAACGTTATTGAATAGTATAGTTAAATATCGATTTCAAAATCAAATTCAATACATTAAAATTTTGATTTCGCATCTGGCCAGATTTTATATTTAAAGGTTTTGAAATTGAAATCACGCGAAAATCATTACAATAGGTTGTATCGCATATCGATTATGTGCACAATGAGTAACATTACAAAAGAGTAAAGATAACATTGTATTTCTGAAAGATGGGTTTATAATCATATTTATTTATATATCTATTTAAAAAAGGGTATAAAATTATTAATTAAAGTCACATTACGCCTCAGAAACAAATTTATTTTTACTTCTTTAGAAAGGGCAAACATGAATTTTATAATGTTTTAATAATGCTTCTAAAGAATGATAGATTCTTATTACCTAATTAAAGTAGTGAGAGATGTGAGAAAAAGTTGTCATAAATGAAGCAAAATGTATACAAAGTAGTACATGTCTATTGACTTCCATATAAAATACTTATTCACTTTGACTGTAAACATACTTATAGCCAAAAACCAACATATGAAAATGATGTATCTGGTAAATTGCCAATGAGGTCACTATAAACGTACAACAAAATTAAAAAGCTTATGAGAAGTAAAGAAATAGAAGCATATCTGAGGCACAATGGGCCTTTAAGTAGTCCTTTTAAAGAGACTTGCATGATTGATTTATATATTTTTATGAAAAGTATAGTCATTATCAAAACTATTTTTATGCTTAACTATGGGTATTCATGTACGTATAAAAATGAATGACAAAATTAAATGTAAATTTATAATTTAATTACAGGTTAATTTTTTTCTTTTTTTTTTCTTTTTTCTTTCATTGAGCTCGCAACAATGAATAGTGCAGCTTATATATCACATTCTTCTTTTGGTAGTTTTATATTTAAATGTTTTTGATTATTCTAAACAGACATATAAGAAATAATGTATAATACAGAGTTACCTGCCTTTGAAACAAAGGTAGATAACTCGAAACGACGTTGGTAACTCTCATCTTTTCGCGCCATCATATCTTAAGATCATGCAAAGTTTATAAAAAAATATATCCCAAGATTCAGAGTGTCAGCATTCCAGAGCTCCAAAATTTAAATTTAGTTTTTCATATGTTTATACTTAAATAATATTACATAATATAAAATATAAGAAATGTCACTTACTGCAGAAAACTGAAAATAAAGAGAGAAAATGAATTAGATTTAGCCAAATTGCCACTATTAAAATAAATAATAGTGTTTTTAATGTTTTTCATTTAACAATGGATTTTATGGCCGATTTCGTTATTTCGCTAATTCACTATTACAGCTAATGGTTCGAATCCCGTTATGGACTTTGAATAGACAATATCCACCTGGTTACATTTGAACACCTTTCATTTCATCTTCCATCTCCATAGTTGACAAACACTCGTCATAATACATCATTGTGAAGAGTTGCTGTGATTTATAACTCGTATGTAAATATAAATATTCTATAATACATGTATTCAAATTGATGAAATAAGCACGAATCACCATACCCTACCTTAGATTTTTTGTCACGTGAGAGGGTGTTTTCAAACGTGACGCCATTTTTTGAGAAAAAAAAAACAACACAAAAAACTTAGTATTTGAAATATGTTAACATGCGTCAACGTAATAAAATCTGTATTATTAACACTGAATTGATCAATAATTGAAGTTAGGCGGTTTATAAAGAATGTAGTAAAAAAGATTCGAAATACCCCATTAGATCTTCTCCCGCCTTTCCCTTTAGCCGGTACATTAAACCACTATTTTTCTAAATTCACACCGGGCATTAAAATCATCTCCATATTCATTATCAATATTATCGACAACATCACTACCATCATTAACAACAACAGCATTTTTATCATCATCACAAAAACACCCCATGATTATACGTATCATAGTCAATGTTGCATCACCATCATCATAATCAACAACAACAACAATAACAACAACAACATCATCATCAACAACAACAACATCATCATCAACAAAAACAACAACAACAACATCATCAACAACAATATCATCATCATCGTCATCATCACCCCCATCATCATCAACAACAACAAGTACATCATCATCATAATCATCAACAACATCAACATGATCGTCATCATCAATAAGAACATCATCATCATCAACATCATCCACAACACCATCATCATCATCATCAGCAGCAGCAGCAGCGGCGGCAGCAGCAGCAGCAGCAGCAGCAACAACAACAACAACAACAACATCACCAGAATCATCATCATCAGTATCATCATTATCATCATCATCAACAACAACAACAACATCAAAATCATCATCAGCAACATTATTATAATAAAATTTTACCGTTTTCGCTTATTAGCATTGAAATAATTGTTAATTAATTATCATTAATATAGGTTTGTTGTTATTGTTGTTTTTGTTTTACTATTGTATCAAAAATCTTACCGTAAGGTAAGAAAGAGATGCTTGCTCCTATCACATCACCGTTATGTTTCCTTGGAACATATGACGAGGTTTGATGATTTGTACAGTTATTGTAAACTATGGTCGAACTAAGACTATCCGAAGATATAGCCTGAAAATGATATTTCATTATTTGTATGTACAATGTAACTGACGTGTCCAGTGTTGTGACAGAAAACTAAGAAAACAATTATCTAAAGGAGCTTCCTTTAACAAATTTTCCGACTAGTTTCATACACACAAAATATGTACGAATATAATTATTATAATTATTATCATAATCATTATCATCATCATCATTTTTTCATCATCATCATCATCATGGCCATTCAATGAAAATACAGGCAACAGAATAACAAGAAATAAGATTGGTTTTGATTTTCATAAAAATCTAATTATTAACAAATAATATACCTCCTTTTTCATTATTCATGGTAGATTGACCGATAACATATATAATTTAAAGTTTGGTGGCCGTATTAACCTTAAAGTAAAGATGGAAAAATTGGAACTTGTATATTAAGATAAGATAATGAAGATGGTACTCTTTAGTATTAAAATTTGCTTGAAATATCAAGCACTGCATCACCGACGAGAACCACCCTATAGATTCGGTAAAATTTGTTCCTTTCCGTATGTTAGGTTTATTTTTCAAAATGAGACACAGAAAGTGACGGAGCATGACGATTTTTAACGAAATGTTGAAATGTATGTTAATTTAAAGAAAGGTGATTTATATTGACATGTATTAAGACAAACTTACCAAACATGAGAACCTATACGTACTACTGCTGTCTACTGTTGCTTGTGGATTGTATAATTGTACGAACGTATCTGAACCCACTTGCAACGAAGCAACACAATAAACATCGCCGCCTAGTGATCAAAATTATTAGTTTAATCATATGTTATCATATATATATACAGACACAAATTTTCACAATTATACATTAATACATTGTAAATATACAAAAGGGTTGGACAACATTATCGGGGGGGGGGGGCACCCCCTCAAAATTATTCTCCTATAAATATTACATGGAAAACAACAATACTTTGTTTCCTAACACATATTGTTGCAAACATCAAAAGAGAGGTAATCATGTACAAAATTTAACGTTTATCGGAACGATTCAAATCTGACTATGAATAAAAATAATTTTATTTTTTATATGCACGTGCACACGCGCGTGTGAACGCATAAAACTACATAGAAATTTTAACATAATTACATAACATTTAACACACCGTATTACCGACACCAGTGATGGCAGATTGATGCAGTGATGACAGAAATCTAAAATTTACTGATAACTAAATTGGTTGGTATATCAATATTACGCAAAAAAGACCAATTTTATTGCTACAGACTAAAGATTGTCCATTGTATAGGAATACTATCAGGTAATTTAAGAATCTTTTCCCAACGTTTTGAGCGTGTTTAAAATGGCATCTTCGGAAAAAATCTGTGGTTCTAAAGCTGATGAAGTTCTCCATATAAACAGGTAAAATATTTGTAACCGGAAATGTGAAATTTTATTGTAGGTGAGGCTTAAAACAGATCGATAAGGGGGAGAAAACGTTTGCACTCAGTTACTTGACATCAACCACGCGCTACCAATGGAATATTGTTGGAACGCATACTAAATCACTGTTGTAAAATAGTGCCCAAATTTATGCTTTTACAATCTCAAAATCTTGACAAAATAATGGCGAGATAAAGAAAGTTTTAACGCAACTAAACACTTCTGAAACATTGTCTTTTTGTTAAAGATCTTTGACCGTGCGACCACATACACGAATCAAGGACGTGTTAGCTGGAAAGTGACCGTGCGACCACATACACGCATCACAGTATTTCCCTTCTCTTACGAGAAAAAGACAAAGAGCTGCCCGCCCCTTTATCAACGGGCAGGCTTAAAAAAAATATGCTATTTTCTTTTCGTTATTGCTAAGGAGGCTAAATTACATAATAGATATGTCTTGACAACTATAGTAATTCAAACCAAGCGGGGAGTCAGTTTTCATAATTTTAAATTTGCCATGACATTTTAAAAAGTTCATATATATATTTAAGGAAAATCTTGAGTTGACAGTTAGAAAAACTTTATTTATAAGTTTTATATGCATTCATTTAACACCTTGAAAATGTTAATCTTGGGGCACATTTGCCAAATATGTATTTAGCGTACATTTAACTTCCTAACTGCTTTTGTTAAATTTTCTCAAGATGGAAAAGTTATCAATGCGATAGGTGCATTGAAGAATCACTATATAATGACACACACAAAACGGAATTTTATTCAATGCACATGAAAATATATGGAATAACCTTATGCTATGAACTCAACAGTGAATGGCATAACAGATAGGGCTTACTTAAATTCAATGTTTATCAGTTTATTGCTAACTTTATAGTGCAAATTGGTCGTAGTGAATCCTGTCCTGTTCTGTAACTGCGTGTCAAGAAAACGCACATACAATATTAATATCTATTTTGTCATTAGAAAAATATAACAAATAATAGTTTAAAGTCTAAATTATGGATAAAGATACAATACGAATAAAGAATGATTTTGATATTCTGTCAGAATATTAGCCACTTTCAGAGCGGCAGCATTTTCACTTATACTGAGTTAGTTTGGATACCTGTAACATGCTCAAGAAAAGACACTTTTGGTTGATATTTTCATGCGTGAGTGCTGAATATTTATGTGTATGCTAGAGAAATCTTAAACAAAACAAAATACAACAATTTTCCGAAGCTGTCATTTTGAACTCGCCCAAAATATTTTTTGAAACTGGGAAACGATACCAAAATTGCCGTATTGTATCTCAAGTCAACAGAAAGTAAGTTTGTGGCAATAAATTTGCCCTTATTTTCGTAATATGAATATACCTACCAAGTTTATAACCTACATTTAGTAATCAGTAAATTTTAGATTTCTGTCATTACTGGCGCCGGTAATACGGTGTGATTTTAGAAGACGTCTCGTAGTTCTTCTTTATATGAACCTATTTAATTGAAAGAAACTACCGCTACTAAAATAAATTCAGGGTGTCTTACTAGCATATACAATCGACTGCCCAGTACAGGGTACATCGAATGTCAGTTTTGTTTTGTCCGTGCACACGTTCATGTGTTCTTGATTACTGGGATCGTTGCATGATTCAGTTCCAGCAGAATTGGTATAATTAAACTCAAACCTGCCCAGAAGTACAGACGGACACGTGATGAACGCGTCGGTTTCAGAACCTGAAAATAAGAGTCCAGTATATGATTTATAATTAAAATTGGAACTTAACTTTAAACACTTTTATACATACATGTATATATTGAACTTCACTGCATTAAATGATGAGCATTGCGCTCCAAAACATTTTTATATGATTTTTTTAGTCATAAAGAACTGACCCATGTATGTACATACAACAGTAACGGCTAACAATTTAGTACTCCAAAATAAAAGCACGGAGAGCAGAGGTATAATACTTATATTAAGTGGGGGAAATGATTCTTCAAAAATATACATGTTTATTATGTTCGTCTTCTTAATAAAAGTTTTATTGGCAGTATACAAAAACAGACCTTGTTTTATAAAAGTAACAAACTCCGCGTCTTTTGCACCGTTGGTTTCGTCACAGGCATTGTCAATGGTGAATTCAGCATCTGTGCTTAGTCTTGGTTTAGTACGGTGTTGTCCAGCATCAGCTTGTTGCTCTGGATAGATATTTATAAACATAGTCACGTGCCTATAAAACGGGACCTTTTTGATCTGCTTCAATACATTAGACGGTCCAGATTTTATTTTCTTCCATAACTTTTTTAATTATTCTTTATTTTTAATCATATAAAGTGTAGAGCCCTCTCATTTTAGTGAGTTACACATATTTAGAATTTTTATTTATTAATCTTTTTTTTCTTTTTTTAGGGGGGGGGGTGCTTTTTATGTGGGCTGGGGGAATCAATATTTTACAGAAAGTGAAAGCGCGTGTTTGAACAATCAGATATTGATTTGATGACACTTATACGAAATATTTAAAAAGATATGACGGAAAATAAAACAGTCTTTTGTATTGGTTTTCTTCCCTACACAGATCACAAAAAGTCACGTGCTATAGCACCGTCATATTATTAATCATTAAAATAACAATGTACAATACACTTGATCAAATATATCAATATAGCAGAATATTGTTGAATATATGTTGCAAGATAGTAATGCATTGTGTTACAAAATACGTACAAGTGTTATTGAAAAGTACAGATGTTGTTAAAATAATGAATAAGTACCAAAACTGTATGACAAAATAACAGTTGACATTAAAACAGACGAATTAGAATAGAGACGGTCATTGCATCAAATCAACACAGACGCTCGTTAAATAATATCAACACAGGTCCACGCGCATTGAATGAAACACAAGCAACCAACATAGACGCTCATTGAATAAATAACTCGCAATTGAAATGATTTCACAGACGCTCATTGGATGAAGTATACCAAATAAAAACACGAAATGACTATACAAAATGGCTTACCGTTTAAACGGTAATACGTATAGGAGACTCCAGCCGTTAGTTCTGTAAATTTAAGGCAGATATAATGATACCAGTTGCCACCAATCGCACTCGCAGACGATACCGATCTGAAATGAAGTAATAAACGAAACATTTAAGAGGTTGCGCCTATGTTCTGCTAACTTCGTAAATTATCGTTTTTAATTCTTAAAGGTCTGCGGGGTGTTTTTGTGCGTTTTATTATTATCATTATGTTGTTGTTGTTTTTTTAGGTGATATCAACTCTCAGTCAACCGGTTGAAGACGAGAAAAGCAGAGTAATTTAACGATCTTTCACGAAGTTATGACGGATGTTATTTCTTAAGCTCTCCAAGCAAGTTGTATGCCTCCCTTTTAATTTTTGGTTGACCTGCCTTAGTTATGATTTAAATAAGAAATGCCCTGTACTCATGAACCAATTCAAATATGAAATGGTACAAAATTCAGCAAACACAACAAACAAATGGAACAAAATCGCAAAAAAAGTTTTGTTGAAATAACACAAACATCAAGTTAGTCTTTATAAAGGCACATGTACATGATTTAAAAGCTTTAATAAAATCTTCTTTGTCAACTATCTAATAAATGTAAGCAATGAAAGAAAAACATCTCGTCACCTAAGTGCAGTAGATGGTTACCTCCGTAAATAACTTAAAAATTGAGCCGCGCCACGACAAAACCAACATAATGTGTTTGCGACCAGCATGGATCCAGACCAGCCTGCGCATCCGCGCAGTCTGATCAGGATCCATGCTGTTCGCTTACAGACCCTATAACAAGTAAAGAAACTGATAGCGAACAGCATGGATCCTGATCAGACTGCGCGGATGCGCAGGCTGGTCTGGATCCATGCTGGTCGCAAACCCATTATGTTGATTTTGTCGTGACACGGCTCAAATGAGTTAACCTGTTACTGCACTAAGGTGACGAAAATTTTGCTTACCGTATAAGCAATTTCTTGTTTGTTTCAAATTGGTCCTCAATGCAAGTAAACGTGTTCACGGTTTGAGAATAGAAAACAAGTTCGAACCCACTCACATCCGACGATGAAGTGAACACAATCTGACCCTGTTGACTATCTAGCCAGGTTCCATCAAACACGGCAGGCCACGTGCAGGCGGCGTCTTAAACAAAACATAACTTATGAATACAATTTATATGTCTGCTGTTTAGACTTGTCAGTTTGCACAATCATATTTAATATTCATCAATCATAACTCTTACAGCGATAAAAATGTAAAATTGACGTGTCCAACCTTCGGTCTTTACGAAACCATTTATCATTTTAGGGAATATCTAAAAAGTACCAGCTGTATATCGATCAGTGCAGACCACGATCAGAAGGCACGGATGTGCCTGGTCATGGTCTGCACTGGACTCTTGGGTATGCAGCAGGTTGTAAAGTTAAACATAACTTTCAGCTCGTTTTGTAGTCGACGTAAATAAATGAATGAAATGAAATTGTTCTACAATAGCAGAAGATAATCTTCTATTGTCGTATTACAGAAGTTTCTATTCATTTCTGGTTTTTTTAACAAAACAAACACGGCTTAAATTGAATTCATTAAAGGCCGTGGAACATGATATAATGCCTAATTGTTTCTTATTTTAAATTAATTGGTACTTTATTAACATTTTCAAAAACAACAACACTTTTTATTAAAGTATACAGAATACTATTGTTGGGCTTTATTGATCAAGTGGATAAGGTGATTAACTTAAAACCAATTGTCTCACCACACTGCAGGTTCAAATCCCGGAAGGGAATTTGGATATTTCGTATGAAGGAAGCAATACAGGTGGCCTACGGAACGGCAGTGGTTCCACCCACTTCTCGGTTTGTGATTTTAATAATGTACGGAGGGCCACCGGAGGTCTTCCTTTACCAGTAAAGCTGGAATGTCGCCATATGATCTTTACAGTGTTGGTGCGACCCAACCGAAACACACAAAAACATCTTCTCGGTTGTGGAATTTAACACGAATTACATTGTCTTTATCTTTATCTAAACCGGCAGACAAATGTCAATAGCTATGAAAAAGGCAACAAAGAAGACCAAAGGTTAAGCATCAGAGTACTGTGGGTATGTTGAGATCTATGTTGTACTCTTGCTTTGTTGTAGTAATTCAAAATGTTTCCTGTCATAAAATACATAGCAAACACATTGTTCCTTTATTCAGCGAACTGTAATTATTAAAGCGAAATTACATTAAACGCCGAAAAGTAGACCAAAATGCGAAAGGATTATCTGACGTTAATATATAATTACATTAAGATGCAGTAAATTTCAGTACATGACGAAGGCAGATGTGGTAATCATTCTGTGGTAATCATTATTCGATTGATAAATCAAATAAAGATATATATTGAAATCAAAAAAATACCCAAAATTATATTGATTTTCAGTTAAACGGCGCAGACTTTTACAAATAAATGAAATAATAAATCATTTTAGATTTAAAATGTACTGAATGCTTTATCATTTATTGTATACAATAATTGAATAATGAAAACCCATCTCTTTTGAAACGTTTAAAAGGGTGTCATCTCTTGAAAGAGGTATGACGAGCTACATATCTTGCACTTTGCATTAACCATTAATCTTTGTCATGAAATCTTGTAAGATTATAGAGTTAAGCTACATACATGTTGTACATTTAATGTCTATAATAACGTTGAATCTTTAGTTTACGAGGGGGAAAAACGAGAAATATGTTTCTTTCAATAAAGATATATTCTATCCATTTTTTTAAAAAAAATTCTATTTTTTTTTCTTTCTTTCTTTCCATTTCTTTCTTTCTTTCTTTCTTTCGTTCTTTCTTTCTTTCTTTCTTTCGTTCTTTCTTTCTTTCTTTCTTTCTTTGTTGTTTCTTTCTTTCTTTCTTTCTTTCTTTCGTTCGTTCGTTCGTTCGTTCGTTTGTCCTTTCTTTCTTTTTTCTTCCTTTCTTTCTTTTCTTCCTTTCTTTCATAAATTTCTTTCTTTCTGTCTGACTTTCTGTCTGACTGTATGTCTGTCTGTCTGTATTTTCTTCTAAAAAGATTTCCACCGGGTTGTAGCTAAATGTGTTGCTTAAAATCATCACTATAAGCAATATTCTTTATAAGTTGTACCTGCCCTGCAAATATTTATTTCTATTTAAAAATAATATATAAATATCATAATGAAACATTGAGAAATGTTAATAAGATAACATGCATATTTTCATTTTTCGTATTTTCACTGTAGAAAATTATTTTTCACTGCAGTGAAACATATTATTGCGGTATCAATAGTATCACTGGTGTCTCCCCTATATAAAATTAAAAGGGAAGTCTTTCGAATCGTGAGGTCAGAAAGGAGTCAAAGTATCTACAAAAGTATATCAACAGAAAATTAAAGTTTTTTATAAAAACAGGATTTTTTTCATCTTTTTGTGATAAGAAAATTATCAAATTTCATTCTAAGCAACCGCCAGTCGTGAACTTTTTATTTTCATTTCACTTGATGAAAGCAAATTCAGTATTTATATAAAAAAACTAGAATATCCTTAATATATTTTAATTTAAAGAAATTGCTTTTGCTATAGATATCTTTAAACATTTGATGTATCATGAAACTATTGAGTTTAATTATGTAGGAAATCACGCATATAGTGAAAATGATTTACTTTTTGTAATGTTTATAATACAAATGTACATTAATACTATTTGTATGATTTGTATATTTTTGCCTACAGGTTCCTTGTCTATTCGTACCATAAAATTTATAATAATCAAGTAAATGAAAAAAACATGTTTAAATTAAGAAATACGGGGCAATAACAACAAAATCAGGATTAATATATATATCTAAAATGACACAAGAAGTTAAGAAGATTTGACCTTTGACCTATACAAAATTGTACAGTGCAGATATTTAAATGCACATGTATTTAAAATGCTACCCGAAAAAGGCAGCCTTGGAAAAAATGGCGGGAAAATCTCGCCAAGCTTGCGAAAACAAAAATCTACTAAATTAAGGTAATACTCTTCGTGTAATATCGTGTTAAAACGTCAGTTTCCGTGTTATGCCGTAATACTATTACAAATATACGATAAACAAAAATATAATCACTCGAACGTCCGAATAATAATATGGCAACATTTTGAGAACTGAAAGTGATAATGTGGCAGAATTGCATTTAACTGATTAAACTGTTCTAGCGTTACATAAATTAATTGGCTAACCTGATACAATAAAAAAGAGATGGGATTTCCGATGTTGAAAAGTTTTCTTATCACGCTTTTATGTGTAGTTCAAGTCTTTTTAGATTTGCTTTTTACACATGTTTTATATCTGTAACTGGCTGTGTACGTGAAGTTATACATGTACATGGGACAATAGATTTTAACACGTATCCTGCTTGAATTAAAAATGATAAGTCTTTGCCAACAGTATAGAGCCAAGCTATCCTGTACTTCCATGCAGTCCGACCAAGCTCTATACTGTTGGCTTACTGCATTACCTCCGCATTAATGAGTATTCACATGGAATTAAAGTCAACTGCATTGAAACTAAGGGGCGTGGGTTCAAAACCCCAAAAGTGCCGACTTTGTTTTATTTATTTCTTTTTTTTTCTTTTAACTTTATTTAGTAATCTTGGGAAGAAAAAAGGGTTAAATTTTAGTTATGTAATTATATGGGTATTTATTGGCTAAACAAGGCTATTTAGAAATCGTACTTGATATTTTCGAAGTCTAACTAAACCAAAATTACATGGTAAAAGTATCTGATATTTTACAAGATCTACTAATGTTCCTTTGAGAAAATTTAGGGAGACTTTGAAAACAGCAACTCAATTTGGTAAATTTTATGGATTTTTTAAATAGGAAAATGGTAAGTAATAAAAAAAGAATAATGAACAGTCTGGACAAGTCCTTCTAAGAAACTCACCTGGTTAGGGGTCATTTGTGAGTATAAAAACCTAAAATAAATGGCACATATGATCATTTTAACCTTTAGCCTGCTGCCAACAACTTATTCTACTCGTTTGACCAGAACAACCGTGCGTTGGTTATAGTGTGGAATTAACCTAAATCATGAATGATTTTGGACAGGTTGGCCATTCGATCGGTAGAATTGAGGTAGACCTCAAATTGTACAAACAACTTTTGTGTAGTAGTAATCACATAAAACATTTATTGAATCCCTTATATGATGATTAATAAGTTCAGTCATGGCCAAATTCAAATTGGAATTATAACGTTTATATATGTTACTAGTATATAGGTGGAAGGGGGTTACTTACCGGCATGTTTTACGAGTAGAAATAAGAATACCAAAATATATGTCCGGCCACATATATCAGTTTTTTTAAACAGTTTTTTTTTTTCCCCAATAAAACCCCTTTTAAATACTTTATTAAAACCTTATATTTTTAAAATAAATTTCCTATGATTTTATTCAAAATTTCTCAAAAGTTCAATCCTAGTTTTTTTTTAAGGGAAATTTTTTTTTAATTTTTAAAAAGTAAGTTTCTGACCCATTGTTTTACGAGTTTTCCCCTTTAAAAACAAGTTTTGGGCCTTTTCACACAAAAATATTTTGTTCGTCATAAAAAGAGGCATAAAAGGGTTTTCCTTTTCTTTAAACAAACGCAACCCTTTTTTTATGTTTTTTTTTCTTTATTTACCCCCTGAAATTCGTTTAATATATTCTATTACTTTTGTACTATTGAAATAAAAATTAAAAAAAACTATTTTTTTAAAAACGTTAATGCTTTGGGTTTTTAAAATTTTAAAAAGGTTCGTAAAACGTATCCCCTTTTTTGCTAAAAGAGAACAAAAGATTCTTTTCTTTCCTGAATTCTATAGCTATAAACACCTAATGTCTTTTATCTATGATGTCAGGCTTTCCTTTCACTATTCTTTAATTCATTCATCTTCAAATGAAAACCTTGATTAGAAATCGATTTTTAACTTTTTTTTAATTTTTGATTCAAATGAATACCATTTCTTCGCTGTTATATAGATAAAGAGACCGTACGTCTTTAATCGATATCAAACAAATTAATTATGAAACATTATCTTAAACCATTAAACCATTACATACACAGATATAACCGCCTCTGATGAATTGTGACAAACATCGGGATGAGATCATTCTGATGATATTAATGATTGTGATGATGAGGATGGTGATGCTGGTGGCCGTGATGATATTGATGGTGGAGCTAGTGTTGCTGAGGATGCTGTTATTGGTGGTGATGATATTTTTTGTTTTGGTGGTGTTGCTGTTGTTGATGTTGTTAATGATGATGATGATGATATTTTTAATGATGACTTTGATGATGATTGTGATGGTGGTGATGATGATTATTATTATAATTATTATCATCATCATTATTGTGATGATGATGATGATGGATGATGATGGATGATGGATGATGATAATGATAATGATTATGATGATGATGATGATGATGATGAAAGCAGTTTTGTCTTCAATACAGTTGAAATAATGGTAATCTTATTGTTTACAAAAAAAAAAGAAAATGGTTGGTGTGATGATGAAGATTATTGAACTTTATTTTCAGTATCCTCAAAGTGATAAATATTGTTTGACAAAATTTCACATAACATAAGGGAAGTAATCGATACATGTATATGGAGCAGAATTTGGGTATTTATTAGCTGTTTATCTTTCAATTTCTATTTATCTTATTTATATTCGTATTCATTAAATTCTTATCTATAATAATATAAATTTAGATTGATTTAAACAAGTTTAATTGCTACTTTTTAATTGACAGTTAAACATTTGTATTTTGATAGTGCAAGAAAGTAAGGATCAATTGTTTCTACTTCTTGTTTAAACTACGTAAGTAGATATTATGTTGCATACTTCTTCCTTTTCAATTTGAATAATTTACTTTTAAATTATGATCTTGAACGTCCTTTCTTTTAAGAATCGGAGTGGGTTTACATAACACTGAAAATAATATTTATACGAATGCACCTAGACGAATAACGAACTGCAATAACACGGAATACGAAATTACATTTGAAATTAATATTTATACATTTGGCCGGGAAACCAATATTTCCGTACAAGTCCCGTAAATTTCTGACGGTGAAACCGTTGAAATCATATTCTCTTAAAAAACCCACGAATCCAGGGGTAATGCACTCCACAGTTTATTTCAAGTTCCTGCGTCAATGTCCTACAAGCAATACGTCTAATGATTCTTGATACCAAACTACACAACTCTGGAAAAAAGAAAGGACACATTTTGTTTGAGAACATATATGAAGACATAAGAAATTGCAAATCGTACAAAGAAATCATACCATCTGCAATAAAGGCAGGCAGTCAAAAAGTTGCAATTCATTTTCCGTTGAAAGCCCCCAAAATCTACAGTGGCCCGAGACCAAAACAACACATTTCGTCCTCTGTCAAAAAAATACCTGCAAATATACAGGAAAAGGCTAAAGGAACACCGTCTCTGCTTTAGCAACCTCCCTATACATGCAAAATATCAACAAAGAAACTGGTGCTCACCTTGTAGACTACTGTAAAAGTTTGTAACCGCCCTGTAAAAATGACTTGTTTTTACCGTGCATGTTGTTTAAAAGCAAAGTTTACAAAAAATGGCGGCCTTGAACATCTATAATCAACAGCATGTAATTTTTCTGGGAAATGTTTTCCCGAATTTGCCAGTGATCAATATTAGATGTCACAAAAACAAATTTTCATGCAGAAAAAGCACTTTAAAGACAACCAGTCATTTAACCTTTTCCCGTTTATTGACATGTTTTGACGGCTTTTTGACCCCCTCCCCCCTTTTATGAGGCATCAAACAGTGAAAAAATGCCCTATTTAGACCCCAACACTGTTTTTTATTTGAGAAATGTTGTTAAAAAAGTGACCACTTTTCGGCGTGCCCCCCCCCCCCACCCATCAAAACAAAGTACATCAGGGGATGTGCCCCCTTCTGTTTGGGGGGGGGGTTAAAGGGGGGCGGTAAGAAAATCGCCAAGAAAATTTTGTGACATGTGACAGGCTAAAATATGGCCTCAGGGTCGATCTCAGGGTAACTAGTAACCGACGCGCTGAAAAGCCTTTTACTCTATCTTAATCCATTGAGAAGTTGCAGCACTTTGAAATCAGTTTTGATGGGAAAAAACAATGCAAAATAGTGATTTTCGCAATTTTGAGACGTTCCCCGCTGCCATGGTAACAGAAAATTAATGATTGAGCATGCTGTTACAGAGGTTATGGGCCAGTCAACATTTGTGCCAAGTTTCATCAGTATTGAAGCATTTTTCATAGTTTCATAGCAGTTTGAACTTGTAACTGGAGGCTTTTTATTAATGAAAACAGCCATTTTTTCACAACATGCTCATGGGGTAAAAGGTTAAATCCAGAATATTCACTATATCCAAGAAATCCTTCCTGGCCATTCGAAGCTGTGGCTTACATTACTGTGGTGTGTTACCTATAAACTTGGATTAAATCGCCGCGAAGCATTGTATCCTCACACCTTGTGCTCACGGAAAATACCGAAGCGATACATGAGTTATCTCCCGTTACTAAGATTTTGCGCTAGAATTTTAGGTCTGGTACCCAGCTAAGACACAAAAAGCAAATATTAATCACGTGGTTTGTTCTGCTGTTCTTCTTATTGAAATGAGTCAGTTTTATTTCGCTTAAGGTTGTTTAATGTTAATAATTTCATAAAGTTAGAATATGGATAAATCTCTATAACAACAATTCTTATATACAAATTTATTTTCAGTGTGAATCGAATGGGAATAAGAGTTGCACAAATACATTTGTAAGAAACAAGTTTGAGAAAACACACTTTCTTTTAAATAAGGAGAAATAGCACATGTTTAAAACAAAAAGTAATTTATTGGTAATTAATATTAAATTAAACGAATTAAGATGAAGTACTGGCATTGGCTTTAGAATATTACAACTTACTATAAACATAGTAAAATAGAATAAATAAATATTTAAGTAAAGAACTTTGATTTACTCACAGATGAATCAACTTTGTAGGAATATGATTTTAACTTAGCAAATGAAAACAACAAGTAGTCAAATGAATAAATAACCAAATTCTGCTCCATACATGTATACTTTGGGTAATGAAAGTCGAACAACCCGGCCAGCTGAAGAAGACCATTAAAGGGTTTAGGGATATAAATGAAATTTGCTAATATTATATAAATAACACATGGATTTGTGGGTTACAGTAAAAAATATCATCCCGAAGAAAATACTGTTACCTGAGGCGTAGCCGAGGGTAACATTTTTTTATATGAGGGATGATACTTTTACTGTTACACACAAACCCATGTGTTATTTATTTTATTATCCCGAACAAATACTGTGATGATCTGAATTTGTAAACTAAATCTAATTGTAACAAAAATAAACCAAGAGTAGCAAAAACTAAAAATTTTACTAAACTGTCCTTACCTTGCAAGTTTTAAGTGTACTGTAGGCCTACTTGAGAAGCTGTTTTTCTTTTATTCTTTAAGTAAGTGATGATATCTACCAGTCATACACTTACAATAAGTTTCACTGGTTAAAATTGTTCAACAATCCTTTGCTGCATGCTTTTATCGTCTGCAACTTTCAGTTTGACACAAAATTATTCACATTATAATCACTTCCGTTGAAAACGGATGTTTACTTTTTGACTATTCAACAAAAAGATATTTTATACGCGAAAAGAACTCTAGGGTGCAAAGAACTAAATTTAATGAGAGTCAGTTACTTTGGTGATGCCCTATCGCCGAAAATAAGAATGAATCGAGAGAAAAATGGCGGCCATTTTATTTCATTTTATTTAGAAAATAGACCACGTGACCAGATTTTATACTGTTAAAAAATATTATTACCCCTCACTTTTTTCGTTATGCTAATTTCCCATAGGCCTCTGGGAGTTATTCTTACTGTTAATGCAAGTGTACCACGTGACTACGAATTTTGTACTGTTACATAGGTAACAGTATTTTTTAACAGTGAAAAATCTGGTCACGTGATCTATTTTCTAAATAAAATGAAATAAAATGGCCGCCATTTTTTTCTCGATTCATTCTTATTTTCGACGATAGGGCATCGCCGAAGTTACTATTACTCTGATAAAATTTAGTTCTTTGCAACCTAGAGTCCCTTTCGCGTATTAAATATCTTTTTGTTGAATAGTCAACAGGAAACATCCGTTTTCAACGGAAGTAATTGTAATGTAAATAATTTTGTGTCAAACTGGAACATGCAGACACTTAAGAGCATGCAACAAGGATAATTTAACAATTTTAACCAGTGAAACGTTACAGATAGAGTTGGTGGACAGACATCTGTAGGATATCATCGTTATTTTCTAAATACACTTTGTCAAAAACCATGCGAAGAATATTCTGGATGCAGAAGGATCCGATTTCACAGATCATAACCTTATAAATGGGTTAGTGTTTTGTTTTCTGAATAAACACAGCTTATTTTATGTTTATGACTGGTAGAATATCATCACTTGCCTAAAGAATAAAAGAAAAAACAGCTTCTCAAGTAGGCCTACAGTGTTGCACTTAAAAACTTGCAAGGTAAGGAACGTTTAATTATTGCTTCTCTTGGCTTATTTTTGTTACAGTTAGATTTAGTTGCCCAAATTCAGATCATCACAGTATTTGTTCGGGGTAATAAAATAAATAAACACATGGGTTTTGTGGGTAACAGTAAAAATATCAACTCCCTCGTATAAATACTGTTACCCTCGGCTACGCCTCGGGTAACAGTATTTTCCCTCGGGATGATATTTTTACTGTTACCCACAAACCCATGTGTTATTTATATACTGTTTCCCATGTAACAGTACAAATTCTTACCCAAACTATGATACAATGTACTTTTGTTTCATAGTTTTGGGACCTTTCTGTTGAAAATGTGTCAGAGTTAAATCGTATACATATACATGCACAGTGCGTTAACTGGAGTGCAGGTATTAGTTACCTGCACTCCAGAGCATGCCCATTGATTGGTTCATTTTGTCCGGGGTTTACATATTGTGACGACAAAGCAAGGGATAGCGATGTAAATATCATATTCAGATGCTCGTTCATTGGTTACATTTTTGTGGGGTTTCATTCTGTGGTATCAGGGAACGTTTTTATATGTTTGACTATGATACAAAAGAGAAAGAACATCAACACACTCGGCAATCTGATTTATTTTCTTAATATATGTCGACATAACGACACACGAGCAATCACGAACATGGCATCTAGGGGGTCAATTCAAGCTTCCATATATTATTGTATAGTTTGTTCACTTAAATAAGTTAAAATGTCGTGGTATGCCAGGACAAGTTGACATGCAACAACACGAAAATAACTATATCATGTTCACATCACGGTGCGAATATAAAAGCTTCCGTACTGTATAGATCAATTGCCTTCTTACAACAACAGTATAATTGCTTTCCATTGTAAACAGTCACAACGAATTTTATTTCATTATAGCAACTCTTATTGTTTGTGAAAATACATTGTTCTATTAGAAACTATAAAGCAAATTTCTTTTAATGCTTCTTATAATGCAGATTTGAAGTACAAGACACATGATAATAATTCATCGCAGAATTAACAACAGCAAAAACAACAACACATCAGAACTGGTGATTAATGTGTTTATATATTTAGAGACATTATGCTATTTATGTCGTTGTAACAGTCAGATTGAGTTGATATTATAGCTATATCTTTCAAGAGATTGATCGTTATAATGGCGATTGACCAATAATTGATAATGTAAAATGTTTAGGATAGAAGCTACCTAGATTATAAAAAAGAACTCCCCACGTCATTTTTAAAAACCCTGAACGCACGGGGAGGAACTGTTACACGAGGGATGAAGTTCTTATGATAACTTGTCAACGAGTTCTTGTGATAACTGTCACGGAGTTCGTCGGAAAACGTTTGTATATACTACAAAAACAGTCGTTAAAAATGGGAATTTTTATCTTTAAAAAGTGAGTTTTGGGTGCTAAATTAAATTAAAATGATTAAGCTTGCCTAACAGCTTGTACTATATGTCAAAAACTGATTCATAGGCCATTTTTCATCGCCTCTTGCTAAAAGTCTGGGATAGTTTTGTGTAAAATTTCCTAATTTTTTGCCAATACGCAAGTATTGACCTTTTCATTTCTGGAATACATCCTTGCCATACATAGTTACCTAATTATAATGCAAAATTGCAAAGATAAAGCACCGGATGACAAATTTTATACACGATTTCTCAAATGTCCTGGAGTTCTGGAAAGCAGTCCTAGATTTCTTATGATAACTTTTGTTACTGTAAATGTGTTTCTTGCGTTAAATCACGGCACGTTTTGGCGTTTTTTTATTATTCAATAAAGTTGTTTATCATAATGAAATATAGTACGCTCATCCTTTGCACAAAAATGTGGATAAAATGTTGGTCTTAAGTGTTTGCAAAGGATAAACATGTGATAGGCTATCATCTACAGTAAAGATTGAATCAGCGTAAACCGCAAAACAAAAATGTCTCAAACTTACACGGTTTACTCAGTAACGCATGTTTTAAGCAACCACTTTTCTTAAGCAGATAATATATAGTCGTACATAACCATAATAAACAAGTATAAAACCAGCATAATCTCCAAACCTGTGTTTCTCAAAAGTACGATATATGATAAAAACTCAACTGCGGTTGGCTCTAACTATCGATCTCTCGAACAAATGCAGGTCCCTCCGGGTTCGAGCGAATTAAGTTAGACTAATATATATTTTTGTTATCAATTTCAGCAAAATACAGCAATCCTTTTCCAGTCTACGAAAAAGGTATCCTTCGTGTAACAGTTCCTCTCCCATGGAACGTGACCGATACAGTAACGTGGATTGGTTATTTTGTTTGCAAAGTAAAATATAGACTTTCACACAACTATGACAAAATATAATATTTTTTACCTGTGCACTAACCATTTACTTTGCATAGGCATATGCATAGGCATAGTATCACTTGAATAACAATAGTGCATAAGGAATGTTATACATTACTTTATCTAAAATATTGTTGTTTTAATGTTGTTTAACAAGTTAACTTATGACTGTTAATGTTTAATGTTTAATTGCATGAATGTTTGATAATTAAAATATAAACATAGATTGCCGGATAATAATAATAATAATAATAATAATAATAATAATTATTATTATTATTATTATTATTATTATTATTATTATTATTATTATTATTATTATATCCCCCCAAACCCAAAACATAAAAAGTAAAAAATAAAAAAGATGGACCTTGACGTCATTTTCCGCATCATTTCCAAGACAAATATTTCTCGATTCTTAAAAAGAAAATATCCGTAAGTATTTTATTTTTGTAACAATTTCTTTGGGATAAGGGGAAAATATAAGCTTGTCACAGAATATTGAATCTTCTTCAGTATATGAGCCGTTTCATCAAACACTTTCTATAACTTTGGAAGTTGGCTGTAAAAGAGCGGACTTCCGTTGCAAGCTTTTTTCGTTTTCTTGCATTTTCTGATCGTCGCCATGATTAAAAAGTCAGGTTTACATCAAACCGGGAAAACGGCAGGCAAACTCCTACCTAATATGTTTATATTTTTCTAATTAATGGCGTGTATCTTACATTTTTCGTCAATTGTCAATTCTGTCACCAGTTCCAAGTCGAAAATTTCTGACTACAGTTTAAAGCAGATTTCAGAACTGTTTGAACATTCGCAGCAAAATGTCTTACGTTCTCTTTCTATTATTATGTTAACCATGAAAAACATTTTTATTCACTATACGATGTACTTCCATATTCAGAAACTCATGCACAAATGTTTTTTTACTCGCTGCGCTACTGTACAAGTGATCTTATTTGCTCAATATTCATTGATCTTTCACGGTAATGATTGGGAAAAATTTATTAGTGTCATGAAACAATACTAATGGTGGACTTCAGAGCGACAAGCAGAATCCCTGAAAATAACGCTCAATACGGCAAAATTGAAAATGTTGACTGAGCCTGTTCATTGACGATACTGGAAAATGGCAATCTTCCGTCCACGACCCCAAGATCCAAAAGTATTCATACCCTTTGCAGTAAAATGAGTTTTATTCTATTTCAGACTTGAAA